>NW_026023996.1:0-90441 GCF_019186545.1 Solanum stenotomum | reverse complement strand
TCCGGCATACAATAGCAGATAATATTCTTGTTGGAAGCTATTGTGCTTTCTCAAACTGGGGAGGCTTGGTAAGTATTCACTCTTAATAAAAATACAGGGTAAATGGTGAATGTGATTGAAGGCAAAACTTGCTCGCATAGAGTGTCCAACGTATACATGTGTTAATTAACTTGTTATGAATAAGCAATGTTACTGTTAATTAATATGGGTTGTGATGTGGAGTTGTGAATTAGCCATGCTAATTATAATATGGTAAGTTAAAGTTTGACCCTGTTAATAACTTTGGCGTGTTGTTTTGTTTGTGTTGCTAAACTTTTTGTTGGACTCAGGTACATCCTCATGCATCTATTGAAGAGATGGAAGAGCTTGCAGGTCTCCTTGCTATTCCTGTGACGGCAGGAACTGTGAACCGCGGTAGTGAAGTGATAGCTGCTGGAATGATTGTCAACGACTGGGCAGCATTTTGTGGCTCAGACACTACAGCGACAGAAGTGGCTGTTATCGAGAACATTTTCAAGTTGAGGGGGGCTCAACCCAGTGTTAATGAGATCAGGAAATCTGTTATCGACATGTACGTTTGAGTTATTTTGTATACCTACCGAGTTTTGTGTGTTAAACATTGATTATGCACAGACTCTATCGTTAATCTTAATCGCGTAGTACATTTATCCAATTAACAAAGTATTTCGTATGGAATGGTTCTGAGTTGCTCGTATGAAATGATCTTTGCATATTCCAATGTTTTTGGTAACCAATGTAAACTATTACCATAACCATCCAAAAACAATTACAAATAAAGAGTACCCTCTCCTGATAACATGTTCAGGTTTCCAACCAAACAAGGAAACTAATTACAAAGTAAATGCTGAATGAAACCTCTACATCTTTGAGCTTTCTTTGAATTACTCAAGAATTGTATTCTTTCTGTTATCTCCTTCTTAATCTGTATGACTGCATCTTTTGTATTTACATTCTTTCCTTTGTACTTCTTCCAATTTCTAGCACGCCAAGTGTGATATAGGACTGCTCCACTAATTGCCGCAATACTCTCCTTTTTAAACTGCTTCCAATGTTTCTCCTTTATTCCATCCAGAAACTGTTTGATCCCATTGTTTATCAAATATATACCTGTGCACTGAACTATCTCTTGCCATACCATCTTAGACCATTTACATTCTTCAAACAAATACCTTGTGGTCTCCATAACTTTCTCTTCACATAGACAACATTCAGTGTCATCAACCTGGATGTGCAGTCTCAACTTTCTCTCTTGTGTAAGCAATCGACCTTGTATAGCTAGCCACACCATGAATCTGTGTTTTGGTAGAGCCACAGCAGTCCACACTAAATCAGCAGTTTCCAATTGTTGTCTTTGCCCTTTAATTGCCAAATAACTCCGTGTGATGGAATATGTACCATTTTTTGTCAACATGTATCTTCCCTGGCAGTACCAACATTTCATTTGTTCTTTAATAGCATTGAGTTTTCGCCAATACCAACTACAATCTATGGGCACCCTATGATTCCATATTGACATTTCATCCTTTAAATAAATTCCATGTATCCATTTAACCCACAATGATTCCTTATGCATTATGATCTGCCATATCAATTGCCCCACTGATGCTATATTCCAGGTCCTACTGCCTTTGATGTTCAATCCACCTTGTCTTTTTGGATAGCAGACATTTTCCCAGGAAACCAAAGAAATTTTTCTCTTCTCATCAGACCTTCCCCACAAGTAATCCCTGCATAACATATCTATTTCCTTCAGTATGCTTTGGGGAAGGATAAACACTGCCCCGCAGAAGCTGTGGATGGAAAATAATACTGCATTAACTAGTTGCAATCTGCCAGCATATGAGAGTGTCTTGGAATATGTCACTTTAATCCTCTGTGTAATCTTGGTAATAAGAGAGCAACAATCAATTTTCGTCCACTTCTTGGAAAATAATGGAAGTCCAAGATACCTTATAGGGAACTCTCCAAGTGAGAAACCAGTTCTTTCAAGAATATGTGCTTTTGTATCTTCATCCACCCCAGCTATAAATACACTTAGATTTTTCCATATTTGCCTCCAGTCCTGTAGCAGCACTGAAATGTGCTAAGGCTTCCATTACTCTACTCACAGAAGCCAAATTGCCCTTGCAGAATATCATCAGATCATCAGCAAATATCAGATGAGTAAGCTGCACCTTCTTACACATAGGGTGATATATACTTGAAATCTGGCAGCATGCTCATGTTTCGGAGTGTTCTTGATAAGTATTCCATCACTAATACAAATAATAAAGGAGAGACTGGATCTCCTTGTCTAAGCCCTCTCCTCCCAGCAAAGTAACCATGATTTTCCCCATTAACTTTCACAGAGAACATTGTTGTAGTTACACACATCATAATCCATTAAATAAAACCTTCAGGGAATCTAAATCCAGTGAGTACTTCTTCCAAAAATTCCCAGCTGACCATATCATAAGCTTTTTTCAAGTCTATCTTCATGAGACACCTAGGAGATACATTCTTCCTATTGTAGTGTCTCAAGAGGTCATGGCAAATCAGGACATTATGCATCATTGATCTTCCTTGCACAAAAGCTGATTGATTTTCTGCAACAATACAACTAATTGCCTTCTTCAGCCTACCACAGATTAGCTTAGAAATACATTTATATAGAACATTACAGCAGGATATTGGCCTGAATTGACTAGCATATTCAGGTAACTCTACTTTCGGAATGAGTGCAATACTAGTAGAGTTAATTTGTCTTAATAATTTGCTGTTTTCAAAGAATTCCAATACTGCATTGGTAACATCTTGTCCCACTATTGACCAAGCTGCTTTAAAAAATCCACTTCCAAACCCATCTGGTCCTGGACTTTTATTACTGTCTATCTGATACATTACCTTCTTCACCTCAGTTGGATCAATTCCCTCTGCTGCTCCTGAGTAAGTGTAGTCCCTTGGCAAATTATGTTGTGTTATATGATGCATATTCCAATGCTATTTGACTGCTGTCATTATATTTTAAATATTCTATCAAGACTTCATAATCAACAATTTAGATGTTTTAGTTTTTTATCCTTGCATCTCACACTAAATCAAAAATAATCTTTAGCAGCAATTGTCGCTAAAGATGTTTTTTTAGATGCAATAAGCACTCTTTAAAGTTTATAGCAATCTAATGATAATTAACTAATGTCGGTAAAATTTAATGGTTGGCTTCTGCTATTGAAATTATGATAAAGCAATAATAAAATAGGAGTGAAGGCAATGTTTGTGATGGTGTCAAAGAAGGCAATGACACCCACTTATGGCCTTTCGGGCGTGATTCGATTGAACCATTGGCATTTAATTAGTTTTTTTTGCTATAATCTTTCAAAATTCTCAAGTTGGTTATACTGGATATTCCTATAAAAAAAAGTTTAGCGCTATAAGATTTTTATATAACTAACGAAATGATTATATTAAAATTAGTAGTACTAGATGATATAACAAATAATTATTAGGTTCAACCGTTTCCATATAGTTAATTTTGAACCTATAATCTTAAAAAAATTTAGTGATATAAATCTAAAGATTAAATCGATCAAATTTATATTTTAAATTCATTATTTCGTGATTCTTGATATTTGTAATAACTCTCTAATTAAAAGGTACTGTATAAAATATTATATTATAGTACACAGTTTAAAGGGCATATAGTACTACTTTAATTTCAATTCATGTGAATTTGTTTAAGATGAGATAAAATTAAAAAGAATGAATTTTATAGCTACCTGGTGGATCAAATAATCCCTTAGCTAGTTAGAAAGAGTAGAAGAAATTTTGAAGTAAAATAATTCAATATTTATCATGCTTTGAAAATTCGTACAACTTAGCTAGAAAATACTAATGAAAAGTTAAAAGCAACAGATTGAGTGCTGTGAGGGAGAGAAAAATTTTATTCTGGGCGAGGCTGTCAGTTGTGTGAGGCCTCATTTAGCTGCCACATGTCTACTATGGGACCCATACTTATTTCCCTACTTTTTTCTTTTCCAAGTTTAATCTTTTCTTTGGAGTACTTTTTCTTTGTTACTTGTATTTTCTTTTTTTGCTTGTTAATTTTTAGTGTAAGTTTTTTTTTTTTAATAAAGAAACTTTGAAACTCACCCACGGTATCTATTATATATTTTATATCTCTATTATTATTTATTTGAGGGGAAATTAAAGTAATATATCAAAAAAAATTAAATTTATTTATTTTTGGATGAATTCAAGAAAATTGAGGATAGTAAAATTAAAAAAAAAATTGAAATTTCTTCAAAAAAATTTATGGTGGTTGAGGCACAACCAACAAATAGTTGTGTAAGGGCATCATTTTCTTTTGACACGTATTTTCGGTGGGTCCCTCTTATTGTCACACTTTCTCTCTCACACTTCCATTTTTTCAAATTTTACCCTTTCCTTGACCAATATTTTTACAACTTTTTTTTTTTAGTCCTACTTAGTGAAAAAAATATATTCATACAATTATTTATTTTGTGCTTTCACAAATTCATTTGTTTGACTCTTTTTTTCTATTAATTTTCGTAATCCATAAGTAAAAAATAAATCTATAAAAATTTCGTTTCACATTTTAAGATACTAAACATAAAGAAAATCTTTAACGAAAAACACAAAATCAATATTAGCAATATTTATTCGATACATGCCATAGAAGTGGAAAATTTAACAAATCTAAAAAAGAAAAGATAATTGAATGTTTGATATCATTAATACATTATTATTAATATAAATCATAAAAAAAAACATATTTGATAACTAAGAATTGAGTGATTAAAATTGAAATCTCAAAAAAATAAAAATAAAAATTAATGACTAAAATTTAAAAAATTAAAATTAAATTCTATATTTAAGTGTAATAAATAATGTCGGTTGAATTTTAGTAGTTCAATTGATTAATTACATGAATTTTTACTTTATTGAAGAAATTTCAATATTTTTTTTTAATTTCACTATCCTCAATTTTCTTGAATTCATCCAAAAATAAATAAATTTAACTTTTTTTGACATATTACTTTAATTTCCCCTCAAATAAATAATAATAGAGATATAAAATATATAATAAATATCGTGGGTGAGTTTCAAAGTTTCTTTATTAAAAAAAAAAACTTACACTAAGAATTAACAAGCAAAAAAAGAAAATACAAGTAAGAAAGAAAAAGTACTCCAAAGAAAAAATTAAAATTGGAAAAGAAAAAGTAGGGAAATAAGTATGGGTCCCACAGTAGACATGTGGCAGCCAAATGAGGCCTCACACAACTGACAGCCTCGCCCAGAATAAAATTTTTGTGAGGGAGACAGACACCAGTTGCTGTATCTGCCAAAAATTAATTATCCAGTATACGAATAATGTCCCACTCCTTATTAGTACTCTATAGTATTAATTTGTGGCAATTAAACAAGTATGCACTTTTTTTTTTTTTAATTACTAGATATTCATTTTGAAGTAGTAAGTTATAATTATTTATGCTTTAAAATCATCCAGTAATAAAGTAAATTAGTACCACAAATGTAGTAATGACTTTTGCATATTAATTAAGTTTGGAATTTAGAAATGATGATTAAATTAAATTATTTATTGAGTATGTCAATTTTTGTACTGAGCAAGAAAATTAAAAGGAAAAAAAAATTAAGCAATGCACTCAACAACACTATTTTGCCTTTTACCAATAACTAGTTTTTTTTAAAAGATAAAGTCCTTAAATTTGAACTCAAACATCACTGCCTAATAATATAATATACATACTTAAGAATATTTGGAAACTAATAATTTTTAAATTATATATTATAATTATGATATTATCTTTAGGGATAACAACTTCCATATTAATAATGGCGAAACCAAATAGTATCAAATTGGGTTTTTGTGCAACAGAGTGCTGTGTGAGGGAGACATACACCTGGCAAAAATTAATTATCCCGATTTGTTGTGGGAGCACAAACAATAATTATAAATTGAATATTCCCCAATGTCCGACTCCTTATTACTCTATAGTATAGTATTAATTTGTAGAAAGGACATTTTCTTAAAGTGGCTTATAGCATAAAAATAATTCAATCCAAACCCCACATAATTTCCATGCAATAAAGTGATTTCCACGTTCAAAAAATAGCTCCATGCATGCAAAACTCTAAATTTATCTTCTAAAGAAATAATTTCATCAATATTATTAATTCATCACTAGTTTTATACACCTTATCAAACGAATCCTTACATACTCTCTCTCCTTTTGTCAATTCTTTCTTGTGGACTCATTTCTTTTACTTAATTAATCAAAACAACCCAATTTGGTAGTGTTTTGTTTCCCCATAATTAAAATGGAAGTTGTTATCCCATGTTGAAAGGGGTATTAAAAATATCATAATCATAATATAATCTATAAATTATTAGTTTCTAAATACTCAACCAAATACCGGAAAAGAAAATCCCCATATTTTATTCTTTTTCCCACGAGACAAATATATGTGAAATGACCCTTTTAGATTTTTGCATGGAATGATCAGTAGGGCATATTTTCATGTTGGGAATTCCACTTTTTAGTATTAATGGATATTCTAATATCTACTTTAATTAAGTATCACAAGATATAAATTATTTTTTTAGAATCAAATTAAAATTAGATAAATAAATTAAAATTAATAGAATATTTAAGAACATGCATGAGACTGCCTTTTGGTCCATAAAGTAAGCTGAAAATCATAAGATTTTGGATCTATTTATCTAAGTTGAAAATCAATACTTTAATAATTTTCTCAATTCAATTTATAGATTGAATTAATTTTTGGGCGCCAACAATACCCATTGAAAAAGAAAACGGGACAAAAAAACAATTTTATTTTAATATTCTTTTATCCTTTAATAAGATTATTTGTAAGTACAGAAATGCCTGAAAAGTGTTTGAAACGATCATCAATTTCAAATGTTGTCAAATATCTCACAGACGAAAAAAAATATTACAAATTTCATAAACTTCACTTCATAGCCAAACATAAATGACATATTAAAATATAAACTTCAGAAAGTAATTAATTATAACAGCATTCAACAAGAAGGCTGACTAAAACATACTATTATGAGCCTAATTAATCTCAAAAACAAAAAAGATAGAAAACATAGGCAGCAGCTTCAACAATAGAACAGAGTCTAAAACACAGTGTACACACTATCATAAATCATCATCGCAGCTTCAAACAAGACGGGATCTTCGTCAAAAATGTGTCGAATGATCATCCTATCTTCAATCGCACAATCTTCACTCTTAATAATAACCAAATTGACTCCGTTAAGTTCAATATTTTTCTCCGGTATTCTAACAATATTTACCATCCACCTTCTACCTCTTCCTCCGAATTCAACAACATCAGCAACATCACCAGTCAATTCTTCCCTCATAGAAGTTAAACCATTCCTAGTATAAGAAACAACTATATTTTGTATGGATGAGTACCAGTTTCCCGTCTTAGTATAACGGGCCATACACCAAAAAAGCTTAAAAAAGATGCGAGAAGAAACCCATCTATTCGGATTTGGTTCAGACACAACAAATTCATGAGAAATGTGATGTATGTTCTCTCGAATCAACATTATAAAGTAATAATCTTTTACCGAATGATAAAAGCCCCTCCATTTTATCAAAGGCACATGCCTACTATCGGGAAATGATAAGATGAGCTCCAAACAGTTTGGGGGTTTCAGTTTCGGGAAAAAAGTTGACTGTTTCACTGTATGGATACATGCAACAAAAACCTCAAGCAAAGAAGAAACCGGGGGCGTAGTGCGGTGTGCGATAATAAGAAGATTTGGGAAAGGAGGAGGAGGAGGAGGGGGTAAGGGGGTTGGGGATTTCTTAAATCCAACAATCAAAGTAAAAAACTCCCTTACCATATTAGCAAACTTGATGCACACTGAAAATGGTGATTTCATAAAAAGCCAAACAATTTGAAAAAGACCCCTGCTGCTACTGTTACTGTTACCGGATGGTGGAACAGACGGAACCGAAACCGGAACCTCAAATCTCTGTCTGATGATAATTGGTAAGTAGAGAGTATGAACATGAACATCTAAAACCAGTGGTTCAAGCTTTGTAGAAAGCTTTGCGCAACGAACCAGAGACTTGGCACATTTCGTCTTCCCAAAAATTTCACTAATGACACTGTCTGGAAGTTGTTCCAATTGAGAATCCATTGCAGCTGTGAAGAAGAAGAAGATGAAGAAGAAAAGAGTGTGAAGACAAAATGATAAATATTAGCCGTGCCTATATAAACAGATTGATAAGGGGGCAGAAATGGAATTTAAAATTTCTTACTGACGAGTACGTTTGCCTCAAAATTCATTTCAATCATAGTTAAAGTCTTAAGGTCAGTCACAATTCATTTAAACCATGGTTAAACACGATATATTGGAGGGCAGCCAATTCTGTTACTAACAATACTAAAGTTCCCATTTCTCGATTATAAATATATATATTTGCCACAGTTTTTATATGTCCTCATTACAATAAAAAAATATTGAATTTAATAAATCAAAATCAAAATACAAAAAATTTAATTGAATTAATTCTATTCCATGTTCGATATAATAAATTTCCATAACCGAATCGAATTGAAATATCAAGTGGTGTGCCATTTTTCATTTTTTGAGGGTTAAAGTAGTTTTAGTTTGATCAGAAAATTGCACATGAAATTATTTTTAAAATTTGTGAAGTAATATTTATATATTTGTAAATTACATAAAAAAGTTTTATAAGTCACGAAAATTAATAATTTGAAATATTTAGAATATATATATAAAAATTCTAATATTAAAAAATAATGAAATCTCAAAATTAAAAGATAGTCACATAAATTAGCACACTCTCCCTAACCTGAAATAGTGATGATAGCTACATATTCTTCCAGAAAGAATAATAATGAATAGCTACAAACACTAGTCTGTCTCTTTCACTTCATCATCTTTCTTGCACACACATTTCTTTTAAAAAAAAAACAATTTGGTGTATTTTGTTTTGCCATCATTAATTCTAAAGTGGTTAATCATACGTGATTTTAAAATAATATTATTATTTTATTAGTTTCTAAATAATAAAAAAAATCAACCAAATATACATAGAAAAATACCCATATATATTTTATTCTTCATAACCATAAGCAAAATGATCCCTTTAGATTTTGCATGCATCTAGCTCTTTCTTGCATGTTGGAAATATTTAATTTAAGTATCAGTCCCAGTTTTTAGTATTAAGTAGTTGTATTAAATTTAAATTTTGGTAATTCATTAATTACAGATTATAGTGGATATTCCTTTTCTCTTTTATTTTTTCCACTATAATGTTTTTGTATAACTACCCAAATGGTTATATTAAAACTAGCAGTACTAGATGATATAACATTTAATTAATAGGTTCAATCAACTTTATATAATTAATTTTGAATTTATTCTTAAAGTTTAAGAAAAATTTAGTGATAGAAATTTAAAGATCAAATCTTTCAAATTTATATCTTTAATCTTTTATTTCCTAGTAATATACCCATCCTCTAGAAATTTGGATTAACCCTCTGATTAAAAGGTAAATGAAGCAACACAAATCAGTTTCACGCCGTTATGATTACTGTACTGTCCAGGTCTAGTACAGTTTTTCCCCTCCTTATTTTGCACACCAACATTAATAACATTTGTTTGGTTAAAAAATAAGTTAGAAAATTTGATCGATTTGATTCGATTATGAAATTTTATGGATCAACTTATGAATTATCGACTTATAAATATGCTAATTTGTTATAAAATCTTTTTATGTAGTTGATAGTAAAAATAACATATACAATATAATAAAATTTGGAGAGACTTTATTTTTGTGCACTGTGAAGTGTGAGGGAGACGGACAAAAATTATTCAGTACTATACGATTTGGTGTGGAACCACAAACAATAAAGTATGGAATTGATTCTCAGTTTTAATTAATAAATTGAATATTCCCCAATGTCCCACTCTATATTTATTATTAATAAATTTGTGGCAATTAAACAAGTACGAACTTTTTCTAAAAAAGTTAAAAACCACATAAAAATAATCCAATCCAAACACTAACTAATATCCATGCAATAAAGTGATTTCCACGTCCAAGAGAGAGCTCCATGCATGCAAAACCAAATTTCTCTTTCATAGAAATAATTTCATAAACGTTACTAATATATCATATTTAGTATTATTTTAAATACTAGTACTATTTTTATACACCCTACCAAAATTATACCTTACCCTCTCTCTTCGTGTCACTTCTTTCTTGAGGACTCATTTGTTTCGCCATTATTAATATGGAAGTTGTTATCCCTAAAAATAATATCATAATTATAATATATATATATATATATATATATATAATTTATAAATTATTAGTTTCCAAATATTTGCGAAGTGTAATAAGGACTAAGGAGTGGGACATTGGGGAATATTCAATTTAATTATGAGAATCACTATTCCATACTATTGTTTGTGGTCCCACAACAAATAGTACAATGCTGGATAATTTTTATCAGATTTAACAGGTGTGTGTTTCTGTTGCACAAAAATAAAGTCTGTTAACCTCTCCAAATTAAAATTTGTTACTTATGTTGTACTATTATGTTATTTTGCTATAAACTACATGAAAATATTGCTTAGTTATAGTCTATTGTTTAACTGTCTAAATACTATATCATTTAGACCATAAAATTTTATGGTTTCTTTGAAAAAAGTTATATTCATAACCAAATCAGTTAACTACTAATATCCCCTCCTTTTTTTCCCTCAGTTGATTTTTATCCTTTTAGGCTTTTCTTTATCTATTAAATTAGTACATTATAGATTAAAAAAATACAAAAAGAAAAAGATATATTTGCCATATAGAGTGAGACATCACTTTTCTATATTCGCCAATTATCAACTTTTTCACCAATATTCTTATTTCTCTATATGGCCCATAAGAAATAAGAATATTATATTGGTGAAATAAGAATTCTTATTTCTCACTCTATATGGCCAATATTCTTATTTCTCTTTTTCTTTTTGTATTTTTTAATGTATTAATTTACTTTATAGCAAAATAACATATAGTACAATATAAATAGTAATAAATTTTGGAGAGGTTAACAGACTTTATTTTTGTGCAACAGAGTGCTGTGAGGGAGACACACGTACACCTGATAAAAATTATCCAGTACTGTACTATTTGCTGTGGGAGCACAAACAATAATTAAATTGAATATTCTCCAATGTCGCACTCCTTATTACTCTTCGTGCTTTCTTTTAATTAACTAAATAAACCCAATTTGATTTGTTTCCCCATTATTAAAATGGAAGTTGTTATTCCTATGTTGAAAGGGGTGTAAAAATAATATAAAAATTACTACTATTAGTTTCGAAATATTCAACCAAATACCGGAAAAGAAAATCCCCATATACATGTCTATGAAAGATAAATTTGATTTGCATGCATGTAGCTCTTTCTTGGATTGGATTATTTTTATGTGGTTTTTAACTTTTTTAGAAAAAGTCCATACTTGTTTAATTGCCACAAAATTTTTATTAATAATAAATATAGAGTGGGACATTATATTGGGGAATATTCAATTTATTAATTAATACATTCCATACTTTATTGTTTGTGGTCCCACACCAAATCGTATATAGTACTGAATAATTTTTGTCCGTCTCCCTCACACTTCACAGTGCACAAAAATAAAGTCTCTTAACCTCTCCAAATTTTATTATATTGTATATATTATTTTTGCTAGAAACTACATAAAAAGATTTTATAACAAATTAGCATATTTATAAGTCTATATTTAATAAGTTGAATCATAAAATTTCATAATCAAACCAAATCAACCAGATTTCATAACTTATTTTTTAACCAAACAAACAGGTTTTACCTTTTCATAAATATAAAAAAATATTATTAATGTTGGTGTGTGAAATAAGGAAGGGGAAACCTGTACTGGACCCGGGACAGTACAGTAATCATAACGGCATGAAACTGATTTCTGTTTGCTTCATTTCCCTTTTAATCAGAGGGTTACTCCAAATTTCTAGAAAATGAGTATATTATTCGGAAATAATGGATTAAAGATATAAATTTGAAAGATTTAATCACTAAATTTATTAAACTTTAATAATAAATTCAAAATTAATTATATAAAGTCGATTGAACCTATTAATTATATGTTATATCATCTAGTACCGCTAGTTTTAATATAACCATTTGGGTAGTTATACAAAAACCTTATAGTGGAAAAAATAAAAGAGAACAGAAATATCCCCTATAATCTGTAATTAATGAATTACCAAAATTTAAATTTAATGGTACAACTACTTAATACTAAAAAGTGGGACTGATACTTAAATTAAATATTTCCAACATGCAAGAAAAAGCTAGCTGCATGCAAAATCTAAAGGGATCATTTTGCTTATGGTTATGAAGAATAAAATATATATGGGTATTTTTCTATGTATATTTGGTTGATTTTTTTTATTATTTAGAAACTAATAAAATAATAATATTATTTTAAAATCACGTATGATTAACCACTTTAGAATTAATGATGGCAAAACAAAATACACCAAATTGTTTTTTTTTTAAAAGAAATGTGTGTGCAAGAAAGATGATGAAGTGAAAGAGACAGACTAGTGTTTGTAGCTATTCATTATTATTCTTTCTGGAAGAATATGTAGCTATCATCACTATTTCAGGTTAGGGAGAGTGTGCTAATTTATGTGACTATCTTTTAATTTTGAGATTTCATTATTTTTTAATATTAGAATTTTTATATATATATTCTAAATATTTCAAATTATTAATTTTCGTGACTTATAAAACTTTTTTATGTAATTTACAAATATATAAATATTACTTCACAAATTTTAAAAATAATTTCATGTGCAATTTTCTGATCAAACTAAAACTACTTNTTGCTCAGTACAAAAATTGACATACTCAATAAATAATTTAATTTAATCATCATTTGTAAATTCCAAACTTAATTAATAGGCATAAGGGTCTGAAAAATACCCCAACTTTGGTCGGATTTGTTGTTGCGATACTAAACTTTCATAAGGATCTATTACCTCCCTAGACTATTTAATATCGTATTTTTACTCCCCGAACTATTTAATAGTGTATATTAAAGATATATATGTGCCCACATGGACACATTACTATTTATAAGTTTGCATTATTTTTTATGTCCACGTGGGCAAATATATATGTTTAAAATACGATATTAAATAGTCTAGGGAGGTAATAGGTCCCCATGAAAGTTTAGTATCGCAACAACAAATCTAATCAAAGTTGAGATATTTTTCAGACTCTTATCCCTAATTAATATGCAAAAGTCAGTACTACATTTGTGGTACTAATTTACTTTATTACTGGATGATTTTCAAAGCATAAATAATAATAATAACTTACCACTTCAAAATGAATATCTAGTAATTAAAAAAAAAGGTGTATACTTGTCTAATTGGCACAAATTAATACTATAGAGTACTAATAAGGAGTGGGACATTATTCGTATACTGGATAATTAATATTTGCCAGATACTATAACAGGTGTCTGTCTCCTCACAAGTCACAGCACTCACTCTGTTGCTTTTAACTTTTCATTAGTATTTTCAAAGCATGATAAATATTGAATTATTTAACTTCAAAATTTCTGCTACTCTTTCGTTTTAATTTTGTGTCATCTTAAATAAATTCACATGAATTGAAATTAAAGTAGTACTATAATATAGTAATATTTTATACCTTTTAATTAGAGAGTTCTTACAAATATCAAGAATCACGAAATAATGAATTTAAAATATAAATTTGATTGATTTATTTTTTAGGTTTATATCACTAAATTTGTTTAACTTTTAAAATTACAGGTTCAAAATTAACTATATGAAAACGGTTGAACCTATTCATTATTTGCTATATCATCTAGTACTACTAGTTTTTATATAACCATTTCTTTAGTTATATAAAATTCTTATAGTGCTAAAAAATAGGAATATCCAGTGTAACAAGCTTAATGATTTTTGAAAGATTATAGCAAACAAAACCAATTAGAACGTCAAACCAATAACCACTTAGAGATATCATCACAGTTCACATTATATGATACTTTAAATATGAATTCACACATCTATTTAATTGTTTTTTCGAAATTTGTTGGAGTTGATTGTATGAATAGTTCAATCGCTTCACGCCCCATAGGCCATAAGGGGTGTCATCGCCTTCTTTGACACCATCACAAACATTGTAAATCTTGATGCAAATGCCATAATGTAAAATTTTAGTAAATACCAAGTAAAAAGCAATCATACATGGGGTTTAGATTTTTGTCTTTATAGGCTTTAATTTCTTAAGCTATTAAATTAGTACATTATTGATTAAAAAATACAAAAATAAAAGAGATAAATAAGAATGTTGACCATATACAGTGCGACATCATTTCTTTATATTCATAGATATTGTATTTTTGTCTACCTAAAGAGAGTAGTCTTCATATTATAATACTATTGAAGAAACGATATGTGAGTCATTCGTATAACAATGGAAGAAAATAAAAGTGAAGCACAAAGATCACATAAATGTACCATTTTCCCACAAGGAAAATCAAAAGAATTTTATGATAATTTTGCTTCAATGAATACATAGCCAAAATTGCCATGGAACAACTCCCACAAAGTAGACCACTACGAGAAATTCACATATTCCAAGTAGATTTTACTACTTGAGTTGAGGATCTATCGTACTACTAAAAAAATTACTATCATATCCAATCTCAAAAGAAGTTAGAAAAAACCGACCTTCGAAGATTTTTTTTTACAAATAAAAAATGATTTTTTTTTAAAGAAATCGACCTCATGAGTGTAAAGATATGGCACCTGGCCTAACTTAACCCAAAGGCTAGCTCATGAAGGGAGGATTGCCTAAGTCCATATAAGGAGACTACTAGTCCATTCCCCGACCAATGTGGGACTTTTACCCACTTTAACACCCCCCTTCACGCCCAGGCTCGACTGGAGCGTGGACCGGCAGTTCAAATGGTGATGGACATGACTCTGATACCATGTAAAGATATGACACCTAGACCTAACTCAACCCCAAAATCTAGCTCATGAGGGGAAGATTGTCCAAGTCCATATAAGGAGACCATCAGTCCATTTCCCAACCAATGTGAGACTTTTACTCACTTTAACACCCCCTTCATGTCCAGACCCGACTGGAGAGTGGACCGGAAGTTCAAACGAGGATGAACCTGCCTCTGATACCATGTAAAGATATGTTACATGGGCCTAACTCAACCCCAGAAGCTAGCTCATGAGGGGAGAATTGTCCAAGTCTATATAAATTTTAAGGAGCAAATTAGAAAAAAAATTCTTTTTATTTATGATTTCTTAAAAAATATGTAAAAAGTCTGAAAAGTTGAGAACTAATATAAAACGGAGAAAATATCTATTTCATGGACAGTAAAAAGTCGCCACCATGGTTGATTGTTCCTCGAAAAATGTAATTTTCAATTTATGGCATTGAGTTGGATATGGTGACCTAAATTTTCAATTTATCCATGACCAAAATTTAATGTCACCACACTATAGGTGTGCTCTAGACGATAAATTGCATTAGAGTTGATTAGTAACCTAAATATAAGAAAATTTAATATTCTTATGACGGGTTAAATTTTATCGGTGTTGTAACATTTTCTTTACAGCATCAATTGATATCATGACCATGCTATTGAGAACCTTACTATTTAAAATTTACGATTCTTTTTTTGTTTAACAGACGATAAACGAAGTTATATGTGGAGTTTTGTTCATGAGAGTACAATTAAACATGGAGAAAACGAAATACGAACAGAAAAATGCAGATCCAGCAGCATTGGTGTTGCTCAACACTAGAAATATTGCAGGATACAAATCGGTGAAAGAAATGTTGTAACCCAAAAATGAGTTAAAATGGGTAAATCAAAAATTGATAAAGAAGAATCATCAACTAACCCTCTAAGCTTTGTGTTTAAAGCACAAGATGTTATTCAGACAGAAAGAAATTTCATAGTTGTTATTCTTACCAAAAAATTGCTCGATACTTTGCAAAAGAATAGAGGCTCCGAGGTGAAATCTCTTATTCTAATTGTCTATAAAAGGGCGAAAAAATGACTTTTCTTATTAGAATTTGAAATTTATTGATTCAAAATTTTAGTTTCTTTCAAATTATGTACATAATTCTAAATTAATATTTTGTATTATAAGTAACGGCTAAATATATCCATAACACGTTGAAGAATTCAAGCATGACAATATCAAACATGATCGTACTTCATGATGGTTGGTATTCTCGAGGTAAATTACATTACATCCGAGTTAAATATATAAGTGTTGTATCTTATATATTTAAGCATGTATCTCGCAGCCTCAATAATTATAACTAAGTAATCAGAGAATGAGTTCATGTATAAGAAATATAACAAAATATGGATCCGTAAAATCTATTCAGTAAGATAGACGATAAAATTGAGATACATCAAAATTTAACATCCAATACATCTCAAAAATCATATACAAAAGCTATATATTACTTAAATTATAGATGAATAATATACAGATACCTCACATTCACATATTAGCCGTCTACAATTGAAGAAAAAAATACAATTGAATGATTGAAGTGTTTACGGTTTATTTGAATCATCTTGTTGCTTGGATTGTGCATTTGTGGGTGTATTCATTCTATATCTAATAATAATATTTTGCAGGGCTTTGTTTTTATAGATTTGGTGGTGGAGGACGTGGGGTGGGGGTGGGGGAGGGGGGAGAATATATGTGGAAGAGGTGAGATAAAAAAATTGAATTGATAATTTATTATTAATTAAGAATTTAAATTTTAAGATAATTATTTAATACGAGATTTGTGTATTTGATTAAATAATTTAAAATATATAATATAAATATTAAAAGTGGTATAATGTGTAGTTTTTCTAAAACTAAAGATAAACTAAGTATATATGGTAGTGAAATATATCTTATTACATAGTTTTCTTAAAAATTTTACTAGTGAAAAATAAGAGTATTTCAAACGCAAGGCCCAAATCTCAAAGTCCAACTCAAATTATATCCTCTTACATATATCACCTAAAGTTTCACAAAATTCACCGACCTCTGCCGAAAAAAAGAAGAGCTCGGTAAAGTTTCTCTGTCCGCGTGAAACCCTAATTTCTGTGTAAAAAAATATGATTTCTTAATCTTGTTTTTATGTTTTCATTCTTTGTTATTATCTGGTATATAATATTTTTTTAATATTTAGGGTGATAGTTTGTCTTGTAATTTTGTTGTCTGGCTCGTGGTTATTTTTCGAATAGAAGCAAAAAGATAAGAAAACAAAGGAATGAGTAATTTTAAAGATGATAATTTTATGCGTAGGGCTTCATTATGGTGGCAACAACGAAACTTGTAGCTTCTGATGTGGGTTTGAGACAAACGTTTTGTACTGTGGGAATTGTTTGATTATTAAAACAAGATAGTATATGATTTTTTATTGTAGAATTGTCTCTAGTTAATTATCGTTTGTTAACATGTGTGAATCATTTTGGCTTTTACAGATCCTCCAAGCACCTAGCTAGCACTTGCAATGGCTATTAGTGAGTAATTACTTCATTGTCAAATTGGATACATAGGTTATTTCTCTAATAACCTTTTTATGTTATTGCAGGGCTTCAATTTGAGAATTCATGTGAAGTTGGAGTTTTTTCAAAGCTGACCAATGCATACTCTTTGGTTGCTATTGGGGGTTCTGAAAACTTCTACAGGTTTNGAAATATATGTATTATGATATAATATAAGACTTAAATGGAATAAAAAATTGAGACTTAAGATTGAGACTTGAGAGGATATAAAAAATAGATGAGAGAATATATGATTTTGTAAGAAATAATAAGGGATAGAGGGGTATTTATAATATTAAAAGTGGGTTAAAGTGTATTTATGATAACTTGAGGGTTTAAATTAAAGTATTAAAAGTAGGGGTTATAGGGGGTGTTGGGGAAGGAAAAAAACAGTGAATAAATCTGTTGGGGAGGCCCACTAGCCGTTGCCCCAACGGATATAAATCAAAAAAAAAAATGTTAAGGGATCCCGCGAACCGGCCGGTTCATTCCGGCCGGGACCGGACCGGGTCGACCGGGCCCAAAGGGTGAACCGGCCCTAATCGGTCCCCTATCCCGAACCCCTCCCAACTCGTGAAAATGGACAGGACCGGGTCCGGCGAGCCGATTCTCGAACCGGTCACGGGTCGACCCGATCCCCCTGCCAGTCTAAGCTCCAACAACACCCATTGAAAAAAGAAAATGGGACAAAAAACAATTTTCTTTTAATATTCTTTTTATCACTTTAATGAAATTATTTGTAAGTAGAGAAATGCCTGAAAAGTGTTTGAAACGATCAATTTCAAATGTTTCTCTTTTTGTGTTAAGTCAAAGACGAAAAAAATATACAAATTTCATAAACTTTACTTTATAGCCAAAAATAAATGACATATTAAAATATAAACTTCAGAAAGTAATTAATTATAACAGCATTCATCAAGAAGGCTAACTAAAACATACTACTATTAATTAAGAGTCTAATTAATCTCAAAAACAAAAAAGATAGGAAAACATATATAGGCAGCAGCTTCAACAAGAAGAGAATACTACACATATATATCTAAAACACAGTGTGAATACTATCATAAGCCCTCAACACAGCTTCAAACAAGATGGGATCTTCCTCAAAAGTGTGTCGAATGATCATCCTATCTTCAACCGCACAATCATCACCCTTAAAAATAACCAAAGTAGCTCCGTTAAGTTCAACATTGTTCTCCGATATTCTAACAACATTCACCATCCACCTCCTACTTCTTCCTCTGAATTCAACACAATCACCAGCATGCCCAGGAAATTCTTCCCTCATAGCATGCAAATCGTTCCTAGTCTAGTATAAGAAACAACTATATCTTGTATGGATGAGTACCAGTTTTCCGTCTTAGTAAGACGAACCATACGCAAAAAAAGCTTTAAAAAGATGCGAGAAACCTAACCTCTGTACGGATACGGGTCAGGAACAACAAACTCATGAGAAATGTCATGTATGTTCTCTCAAATCAACATTATAAAGTAATAATCTTTTACTGAATGATAAAAGCCCCTCCATTTTATCAAAGACACATGCCTACTATCGGGAAATGATAAGACGAGTTCCAATTGGGGAAAATATCAGGTTTCAAGAGAAAGAAACTTTATCCGATTTTTTCTGTAAAAGATTAAAAAATTAGGTTTCATAGTCATAGAAACTTTATCCGATTTCTGCTTTGTTTTTTTTGGTAAAGGTATGTGAATATATATATTGAAAGAATATTAATTTGAATCAGAGTTGGAGAGAATATTAATTTGAATTGGACTTGGAGACCCAAATAAATTGGATTTGTTTTTTTTTTAATTATTATTTTACTTGTTAATATTTATTTGAATAACAATCTTAAAATAAATTAGTGGTCTAAATTCAAAAATAAATCGGAAGCATAATTTTTAACTATTTTTTTATTAATGAGATTCAAAGTTATTTCTTTCTTTTTAATTAAAAAAAAACTTTCTTTTTTTTATGATCTTAAAATAAAGATATATATATATATATACTAAAATATTTTTTTATCTTGTGGTATTAAACATATCATGTGGAAGTTAAATTTAAAATCAAATTAAAAAAAACATTCTTTAATATTTCGAAACAAACTAAAAAGAACAAATAAATTTTAAAAACACAATATTTTTTTTTATTAAGAAAGACTTATAATAATTTTATTATTATTGAAAAATTGAGCCCTTTGAATTTGGGGCCTAAAGCGTATATCTCATTTTTAAAATTGAGCCACCCCTTACGGATTCTGTTATAAAATACAGTTACACACACTCTACATCTATTCCAGACCAGAAATAATAATGATGGCTATAACTTTTCGAGAATAATAAGCACAATTTAAACGGATAATAATAAAGAATGAAAATTAAAACTTGTTAAAGAATAATATTTTACATATCAAAAACAGAAATATTGAAGATTAAAAAATTAGAGTTTCGCGGATACAAAAATTAAAACTTGTGAATATATTATTTTTTGAGTTTTAATTTAAGTGACATATTTTTCTTTTGAGTTAATTCCAAAAGAATGATGCATGCACTACTATATTTAGTAATATTTTGCCTTTAAATTGTTCATCATTTTATTCTTACTAAAATAATATATAGTCATACTAACACCTATGATTTATTTTAGATCATGAGTTTTGAAAGTGTTTTTTTAATAAACAAATTCATGTTGAGTCTAATACTCCCTCTGTCCCAATTTATATGATTCACTTTCCTTTTTAGTCAGTCCCAAAAAGAATGACACATTTCTATATTTAGTAACAATTTAACTATAAAATGTCTATTTTATCCTTAATGAAATGATTTACAACCACACAAATTTCTATCATTCATTTTGGACCACAAGTTTTAAAAGTCTTCCTTTTTTTCTTAAACTCCGTGCCGAGTCAAACTACATCACATAAAATGGGACGGAGGGAGTAATATTGTATCACATAAATCGAGATGGAAGGAATAAAACACTTAGATCAATTTTATATTTAGAAAATTTAAGTTCTTGTAACTACTTTGCCTTTTATCAAAATTTAAAATGGAAGTATTAAAGTTATTCACAAATATTTTTTCATAATATTTTTATCAATTTCATAACCAAAACTTTAACATTAATAAGGTAATAAAGTAACTTAATTTAGAAGTTCAAATATTGATATCAATTGTGAAAACAATCATTGTTAATGTTGTAAAATATTCATAATCCAACATTTAATTTGCTTCTTACTCTCAGCAAATGACACACTAATTTATTAGAATCCAAGTTTGCAAATAGTAAAAATCAAGACTAAAAAGTTCATCTCACTATTATATAAAGTTCAATCTGTGGTTTATCTTTGAGAAAATTGGTTTCGTATATTTATTTTATTTCAAAATTTATTTCGTTAATAGGTTATGTATTTTCTCAAACTACAATTATGCATTCATTATTTTTGTCATTTTTTCTAAATAATATTCTTCTTGATTTTTTTTTAAATTCTTATATTATCAACCTATCTTTTTTTGTCCCCTTAGAAATGTGATATTTTTATTTTCTTACTTAGTCACAATTTTTTCAAAAACAAAATAAATATTCTTTTGGAGATAGATTTTTTTAAAAATACGATCGATATGATCCTAAAACAAATTCTTTTAAGTCTGAAAGGTTAGGAGTACGCAATGTTGGGAGATAACACTGCCTGGGCATGTCCAGGCTTGTTTTTCTTTTCATAAACTTGAGTTGTAATGGTCATACTTGGTAATAAAAAAATATTATTTACCTAAAAATAAAAAAAATCAAACTCCGATATTTATTATTGTGCATGTAAAAATGACAAAGAGAGATAACTGTATAAATATATTTTAATGCAATTAATACATACATAATTATTAAAATAGAGATGTATTGTTAACAAATTTCTTGTTTATTTATTCACATTAATTTAGCAAATATTTCATTGATGACAATCAAAATTAATTTGCATTTCTATAATCTATATATCATATAAAGGAGTTAAGAGATAAATCCAAATATACCTACCTACACACATATTTTAGTGCATATAATATTAAAATCTGAATGATATAAAATAATATAAAATTATGTGGCATTCATAAAAGAATTATTATAGTTAATATTAAGAAAAGTTAAATAAACTTTTATAAGTACTTATGTTATAAAATAAAATGTAAGGTCCCAAAGTATGACTATATATAGTTTGTAACAATGACATCCCAAGAATTTGAACTTTACAATGAAGAATATGTATAGTGGATCAATACGGAAAGAATTAAGTGAGAATGTCAGTAGTTCCAACACCAAAAAGGGAGGGAAGCTCGATGTACTAAGTTTCTGCTATGTGTGTATTCTGAAAAAGGCTTAGACTATGTAATGTGGTCCAACCTTGCATTTGTACAAGAGGTTGTCGTGTCATAGTTTGAACCCGTAACTTCCTAGGCCACATAAAGGTGAACATAAGTGGTGCTTACACCTTCTGGATCAAATTGCTACTCATGTAAATTGCATTGTTGCAAATATGGATGTTCATAGCTAACATGTCTGTTCCAATAGGACTTGTACTTCTGGATACCAAGGTCTAACCATGGTTTCATAACTCCATCATAATGAATCACAGCTGCCTGCTCGATTTGTGCTCGTGTGACACCCGAGTCATACCCCAACCCGAGTAGATGCCATGTCCTGTCCAGAGCATGAGTGTGTTTGTAAAATGTCATCCAACCAAGTGGTAAACTACCAGCTTTCAGTAATGGTCTCTTATTTCCCTGCATCAACGAAAATTACATACACTGAGTGTTTCTAGCAATGAAGATAAAAGGAGAAGAGTATAGTAAAACAACTATAAGTGTCTAATGGATTAACCCCATGACATGGTTCGCTATCTATCTAATATAGAATCAATCTCCTCTTCTTTTCTTTTTTTATGACAGTGGTGTCTAGTCAACTTGTGCGCACCTCGACTAACCAAGATACGAGCAGAAGGGAAGAATAATATCACATAGTGTCAACCAAACTCATAGAACTACTCAAAAATCATTAATGATTTCAACAAGCAAAATTTGCAAACAACGGAATATAACTTATACCAGATCCAAGTACTTGTGATAGAGAGCAGTTAAGTTTCGCTTCCTCCACTCCTGCAGATCGAATACATTCATACCATATGCCCAAGTGCATGTGTTTGCATCGAACCTTGTTGCCACCGAGGGATCTGTGAAATTGATGAACATATCCATTCGGCGGAATGAAGGCTCACCTTCCACACAAGTTTCCACTGCGCCATTCACTTTGCCCTTAATGTTGATGTGCCAAAGTCTGGTTAGATCTTTTCGCACAACCACATCATGGTCGAGGAACACAATCTTTTTCACAGAAGGAAAAATATCAGGAAGATAAAAACGTAAGTGGTTCAGCGCAGAAGCATATCTTGGATCAAGGCCTTTTTGCTTCTGCTGATCCTCATTGTATTTGATCGATAACCATTCAAAACCGTCTATGCTCTGGATTTGAATGGTAGCTTTGCCAGGAGGATTCATCAAGAACCACATCGACATGGCTGGTAGGTTGAGAGAATCAGTCACTATATGAAAGACAATTTTCTCTGGATCCTGCCAAGTACATAAACATTTACCTTCAATTAAGACATATTTGTGATGATTTAGTTTTCAAATCCAAAACTTCAAATTAGCAGTTACTATTTGCTATACATGTACCAGAAAACTAGTCAAACTTTCTCTGCTTATCTTATTCCTATTGCATATAAGCTGATGAAACTAAAGTATTACTGGCAAATAGTCTTAAAAATGTATTTGCAGATTTGAGGACGCCCGAGTAATATCAACTTATTTCCTAATAGTAAGTTATCTTTGTACATGAACAAGAATTTGTCACTTTCAAAATCAGGCCAAAGATTCTTTCCTACAGCTCCGTTAAGAAAATGAAGATGAATATTGTCAACTAAACAAGAAAAACGAGTGTTTTTCCTCTGCAGGCCATCCATTTTGACCAATTGTCCTAAAATTAATGTTGGATATATCATAAAATCAAATACTCAGGTATGCTTAGTCTTCAACATTCCACTGCTTATCAAGTTTCAAGATGGCAGAAGTCAGAACCAATCTCTCGGTTAAGGGATTCAATTAGTATCTTCTTCAGAACCGCCTAGATTTAGTTGCTTCTTGAACCCTTGGTGTATGAACGTAGCATTAAGGACGTAAAGCACATGGAGGAATACAGATTTAAGAAAGAAAGGTGATCCCAAATGAGAAAACACACAGATTGCATACCTTAGCGGTTGAAACAGTTGTATTGACAACCACAGAACATGCCAAAACATTGTCTGAGAAAACAGCAAAGTGATAGAGATCGGGATCCTGCAGTTTGTGTTGGTTAGGAAACTCCCGCTCCTCAGGCTGCAGAGCAAAATATTCTGTGGTCAACTGCATGGAAAGGCAATGAAGGCCTTTTGGTGTAGTTCTTGCAGCGAGCTGTACGAGGAAGGAAGTTTGATCCCTTTGTGATCGAAGCTGTTCTTCAGCATTATACGTCATGGCACGTAGTGTATTCACCATAGCTGAGCAATCAGGGTATATTCTGCTTGCTTTCAGCAGGGTCCCATCCATGGCTTTCATCTTTTGTGTGGCCCTGGAAAGCTAGCTGCTCTTAGATTATACACACAACATATTTTAAACAATTATCAGTAAGACAAACCAATTTGTTTCGAATATCCTCAAGTCAATATTGAGTACATATTCTTGTCTCTTCAAAGACAGTAGCATAAGCCAGTTCTACTCTAATTAAATATAATTTGTCTCAGAGTAGGGAAGTCTCAATAAGTAGAGAGTGTTGCTCAGACTCTCCAGAAATATTGCCACCCCATGTCTTATCCTCAAAAAATGCACTACTTTTGGAGGATCCAATACACACCTATCAACATTTTTGATGAGTCCGAGCAACATAGAGAACAGATCATAACATGACAAAATCCAGTACTAAGCAGAAACAGATTTTATGCTTCTGACTTCTGAGTAGCAATTGACACCTCAGATGAGCCAGGTTCTGTAAATTGCACTGATTAAATTTTATATTTAACAAATGAAGAAGCATGTCATAGCCTGTTAGGTGAATTGTTGTGTGTGAGAGGGGAGAGGGGGTAAACAAAAATGACCTCACCTCCTTGACAAACCAGAATCTTTAGTAACATCACCCATAGCTCGTTCTAGCTCTTTAATTCGTAGCTTTATCTCTTTCACAAAATGAGAGTTGCTATCTGGTGGTGCAAAACTCAAGTATGCTTTGGCCCTTATCACCTTATCTTTCATCTCTTTTACCTTCTCATCTAATGGCCTCCGCAGATGTGACTGTATGCTCCGACTGTGTTGAACCCCTTCTGGTCTGGACTTCTCCTGCGACAACCCTAGCCGAAATCAGCAGACTGCAAACTCAAAATAAGCATGTACTTGCTATGAACAATGTAACGAAAATGACTTTCTAGTTGCACGTGACAAAGTGAAATGTATACAGATGAAGATATCTATAAGGAAAGAAAGGATCAGACAAGTACTTTAGATCCGGGGACTGGAATACCAAATCTAACATTTTAACTTTTTGCAAATTGCTATAGACAACCATGTTGAAAAAGTGAAAAGTGGGCATGGCATCCTTGATATTATCATGAACTTTAGTTTAAGCCCCTAAATTGTACATTTGCAACTATAACTGAAGTTAGAAAACTCATTCTAGATCGAGAAATGGCAAATAAGCGAACATTTCTTATTTTCGTCACCACGCATCAACAAGATGATCACCACAATCAAAGCAACAACTTGACAATTTAAATAGAAGGAAACGGAAAATACCATATGTCTAACTAACTCCAAAATTTGCCAACAGTACATGCTACTAAATTTGAATTTCATCCATTCTATGCAGCCAAACAGAAGTTACAGTAAGTCCATTAGTCATAAATTCTGGAGACAACCAACACGAATGCCTCTCTTGTATAGTATTAAGCGATCAAAATTAAACAATCTCACTAGATAAGAAATTATAACCTCCTCTATCTTTAGCTATGACGACGCACTATACAGAATAATACCTTTTCTCTAGATGGGGACACTTTTTGCTCAGATAGATTTCGTTGATTTTTTTCTTGTCCACCATATGTGTCCCCTGTATTTGAGAGGAGAATTAAATGCTGCACTCATATTACAACTTTGACAGCAGTGAAGGAAAGAAGAGGTAAAGAGCACATAGGATCTGTTTGGACACAGATTTTTCTAAAATAAACTTTATACATTGTTTGGTTATACATTTGAACATTTTTTGGTTAGTTTCTGAAGATGAGTTTTCAAGTATGAAAAACTGGTTTTGACCTCTTTTTCAGTGAAATTTTTTCCCTCTCACAAAACTTCAACTTCTTTTTCAAGTGAAACAAATGTTCAAACATAACTTCATCTACCAAATATCATTTTTTCAACTTCAACTTCAAAGACTCGTTTTTTTTTCCAAGTTTCAACCCAATGTTTGTCCAAATGCCTACATAAATCAGTATAGTACCATTGCTTTGCAATAAGTTAACGTTCTCTGCTTTGTGACGCCTATCATTCTCATCCAAGCTGACTAAAGAGCCATGATCTCCATCTCTATAGACAACCAGGTGTGGTCCTTTTAGGCCTTCAACTTCTTCCTAAAGAAACAACATACTGGCATTACAAACATAGGTCACGATCACGTATGACTTTTCACGAAGTAAGCAGGCTTATCCAAAATTTTATATCACCTGTTGAACTGCACTATTCGCCTGAGCATCTATTCTATGCTTCTGAAGACAAGAATCCGAAACCCCCAAAAATAAAAATGACAGTCAGATACTTGTTTCTCTTTGTTTAGTATGATAACACTAATAAGACAATTATGCAAAAGGAAGAAAAAAACAGTGTTTGGGTTAAGAATAATTGAAGAAATAGAGATCCCTCCTATTTTGTTTTCTTTTCACATGAGCAGGGAAATGAGGGAAACGTATGTTGTTCAGACTCTCCAAAATTGTTGCCGCACACATGTTAGATTCTCCAAAAATGAACTACTTTTGGAAGATTCTACATGCACCTGGTGGCGTTTTTGAAGAGTCCGAGCAACATAGGAAAACAAAAATTAACTATTTCACCTTGATGTTTCCAATATATGGTGCCAAAGATAAATAAATAAACTAACTATACAAAAGCCTTTTTTTTTTCTTCTTTCAATGATGTGGTGCCAAAGATGCATAATAAACTTAAACTATACAAAAGCTTATGTTCTTTCTTTCTTTGTTTATATGTTACTTGAATGAACAGGAACAACAACATTAGTCAACAAATCACAAGTAGCAACAATATAAAACATATTGAACTAAACAAGCCTAAAACTTACAAGAATCGATAAGTCTTCAACAAAGTCTTTAGATGCTGCACACAAATTGAATACACAAACAATAGTCAGATTAAACTAAGACCCCAAATATCGAAAAGTAACAATTAAGAAGTAAAGTATTATACCATCAGTGTTAAGGTTTTTGAGCCTAAATGAAAGCAAGAAAACAGGAGTGAATACTGAAATAGCAAGCAAAGAGAGGATAGAAATCCTCGTACATCGTCGAAATAGCCTCATCAAAGCATAAAGATGAAACAAAATCCAAAAGGGTATTGGAACATCAGACAAGATTATGCAAAAACAGATTCAGATCATTAGGATAAAAATTAAGTCTTGATAGAAAGACAAACAAAAAAATAAAAATGGAGTAATGATGAAATAGCCTCATGAAAAGCATAAATATAAACCAGAAGACAAAAGGGTACTGGATAATTTAAACAACATATGCAAATAAACTCAGATTATAAGGATAAAAAAATGAGTCTTGATACAAAGTGAACAAGAAAAAATTGAAACATAAACCAAAATGGTATTAAATCACCAAACAAGATATGCAAAAAGATTCATATCATAATGATTTAAAAGAAAAAGAGTCTTGATACAAAGTGAACAAGAAAAAGAATTGAAGAAACAAAAATCCAAAAGGGTATTGGATCACCAAACTAACTATGCAAAAAACTTCATATTACAAGGATAAAAAATGAGTCTTGATACAAAGTGAACCAAAAAATTGAGTTTTTGATACAAAGTGAACAAGAAAAATTTGAATAAAAAAAACAAAATAAGCCAAAAGGGTATTGAATCACCAAACTAAATATGCAAAAAGATTCATATTACAAGGATAAAAAAATGAGTCTTGATACAAAGTGACAAAAAAAAACTGAGTCTTTGATACAAAATGAACAAAAAAAAAGAAGCCAAAAGGGTATTGGATCACCAAACTAGATATGAAAAAAGATTGAGATTATAAGGGTAAAAAAATTGAGTCTTTTGATATAAAGTGAACAAGAAAAAACTAAAGTGAGGGGTTTTTCATGCTTGTTTGATTTGTCATTTTTTGGGATCTAAGAATGTATTTAGTGATTTAAAAATTGGATTTTTTAAAGAAAAGAAAGCGATGAAAACGGAGAAAGATGTGGTGACATGTTCTTGAGTTCAAAGAAAGGAATGAAACTGAAGGAAGGAGAAGATTTCAACTTTTTCTTGAAATAGAATACTATATACATTTATATACTCTTTGGAGCCCCTCACCCCCACCCCCTCCAAGTCCCAACTAAAGGCGGATCTAAGAGGTTGGAGGGTGTTCACCTAGTTAACGGTTAAACTGATAATTGATAATCAGATCGTTAAGACCCTTCGGGGTAGCCTAGTAGTTTGGGCTTGGGATTTCCATGTTGGAGGTCTCAAGTTTGAAACCCTTAGCTAGCGAAAACAAGGGATTTGCCTTCTGGGTCGAGCTCGTCGCACCGAGCTTATCAGGTTACCTCTCCTATGTGGTTGTGAGCTATTGCATAGGAGCAGAGGTTTTACTCTGTGTTGCCTCCCACCTTACCTACCTTTTCACCTAGCCCACCCACTAATTGGGAAATTTTCTTTTCTTAACCAACATAATTATGATTTCTTAATGGTAATCATAATTAGATGATCACCCTAAACAAGACTAGGTCCACTATTAGATGACTATTTCCATGTAAATATTATAAGCCATTTGTCTTTGTGGTGCACTTCTAAAATCATTGGTTATTAATTCATCTCAACTAACTTAGATGATCTTTTCTTAATCATATTGTAATTTATATAACTTTTGTGAGATGTCCTTGTCATTACCTATTTTTTCTTCTTCTTAATTCCTTGGTTGGAATGATATTCAATTATTGATATTAATTGTTACATCATTTAATTATTTATATATTATAAAGAGCATAATATACTTTTAAGTCTGTCTAAATACACATATTTCTTTATACATAAAACAGGCAAGTACACAGTAGTTGGAATGATAATCAATTATTTATATTAATTGTTACATCATTTAATTATTTATGTATTATAATAAGTGTACCATATTTGTAAAATTTGTCTAAATATATATATTTCTTCATGCATAAACAAGATAAGTACATAATAGTCGATTATGAAAGTTCTATTTAGGTAATGCCAAAATTTATAAAAAAAAATTATGAGTTTATCACTTTAAAATCAACTTCAAATGTATCTACAATAATTAATGATTATAACAAATTATTTGATTAGACTAACAAATAGTGATGAATACTGACAATAAGGATTTACAGGAAAAATAGAATTTAAAAATTAAGGCTAAGAAGCACAAAAATACAAAAATATAAAAATAACAAATTTAGCTCGTCTGTCATATTTATATTAATTAAATATTAACTTTATAAAAACACTATGAATTTTACTATCTAGAAATGGGAATAAGCAAGCTCTTCTTCGTCAACATCCTTGCTTCACTAGGAGGGTATTTTTGGTATTATGTAATGTTTATGTTTCACTATTGTAGTACTTCAAAGCCTCATGTATGTACCTTTCCATATTGGTATAAGCATTGGACACCTCTATCCCAAGAAATACAATATAACTACTCAACTAGAATAGAATTAGTTGAATTTTTTCTATTTTACCTATAATTAATATGACCTTGAGAAGTTTGAATAATTTCTATATTAGCTATTCCGGCATTCTATGTAAAAAATTTCTAATTTATTTTTATATACATTGATGTGAACAAATGACAAAATAGTAAAATTGATCGATCAATTAATGATATATTAATTACAATGTAAAATAGATAATGTCCATCTAATATGAAAACTTAAATTTCCACTAACATATATCAATTTGGCAGCCTTTTGTTTTGATAAGACATGATTTAACATTGACATAATACATAAAAACCTCATTAAATTAATACTTGATAAATTAATAATTCCTCTAAGATAATATTTTCTTCTGATCTCGATTTAGGTCACTGAAAAAAATCACCTATTTTGATAAGATAATATATTTTTAGAAGACCTCTATATAAATATGTAGTTTCATTAATATTATAAATTAATAATTATCTAAAAATACAAATATATCTAAGACAATTTAGTGAAATATGATTTTATGGTGTTTTGTTTTTGTTAAAATTTAAATTTAGTTGAAACTCATTTCTAACTTTTCTTATTGCATTCAAAAGTTTCGATGTTGTCATGACTGTAAATCTTTTTGAGTGCATGAGGAATGATCTCTTTTGTACTCACATAATGTTTATGTATTTGGTATGTCATTGTTGATTTTGTGATACCTTTTAATTGAGAAACTATTTTTGGATATGCTTTCAAGAAATTTATAGTAAAGATATATAGTTCATTCTCTCATCATCATACATCGAATGTTTTTAATAAAGATGCAATGAATAATGTTTGATTATTAAGATACAATGAACATTATATATAATGAATTTATTTTTACAATGAATCATTGAATTATTGAATTTATTTTACAATGAATCATTTAACAAAAATATATATACAATGAATCATACACATACACTATACTTTATGTATGATGAATTTATTTATTTTATGTGAATTTGATAAATATGATACACAATTTAGTAAAATACAATGATTTTGATGTATTCATTGTAATTTATGTATAATAATTTTTTATGTGAATTAAATAAATATGGCACATAAATTAGTAAGATACAATGATTTTGATGCAATCAAAATTAACATTCATTGAATCTCAAAACTATTTAAATTAATAAATATTAATTTATTGATTAAATAATATCTCTACAAAATAATAACTTTTCATTTCCTACCTATATTAATTTAGTGAAGTTTTATTGTATGTTCTTTAACTTGACATCATTTTATATTTATCCCCTCCAACTTTAGGTATGCATAACTATAGATACTTAAACTTGTATAAATTAAAACAAACAGACACATGAGTCGTACATGATATAAAACACGTATGACACTACATAAAAGTTGTCATGTTGGATGCCACATAATGTCTATTTGTTCAATTTTATACAAATTTAAGTGTTTACTTGTAGACATCCAAAATTAAAGGACATAAAAGTGAGTCAAAGCTAAATTAAATAACATATTTATGTATTATGCCTTTAATATTCAATTACATTGCTATATGTTTTGCATTAGTTATTCAAGTTGAAATAAATGATTAAATAAATAATTTGTGAATAATTAAAAGAATTTTGAAAGGTAATTCCTAAAATTTAGCTCAAGCATTATAATTACAGCTTTACTTAGGGATCATTTGGTNAACACTTAATAAAAAATAATCCTAACACAACTTATCCCATCATAACTAATTTCAACATAACTTATCCCAACATAATTTATCCCATCATAACTCATTTTCAAACCAAACGACCCCTTAATATTCAATTACATTGCTAAATGTTGTGCATTAGTTATTCAAGTTGAAATAAATGATTAAATAAATAATTTGTGTGAATAATTAAAAGAATTTTGAAAGGTAATTCCTAAAATTTAGCTCAAGCATTATTATTACAGCCTTATTAGGGATCGTTTGGTTGAGAACTAGTTATCCTAAGATAAACTATCCTGAGATTAATTATCCTAGGATAATCTATCCCACTCTGTATATGGGATAACTTATCCATCACTATAGTATAAATGGTGGGATAAGTTATCGCAAATATATCAACCAAACAAGACATATTCTAGTACTATTTTTTTATTCCAGGACTATATATTCTTATCCCTCACACCAAACGATCCCTTACTGTTTAATAAAGTAAGTAAAAAATTGAATTTTATAATCTTAAACTAAAAACATGTAGAATATATTAAAATATTATTTAATTGTATAATTTTAAATATGTGTATATGTAATCATGTATGTATTTCTGTAAAATATAAAGTATTCGAAATTACTATTTATTTTTTAGAAAATTATTTATAGTAAATTTATTAAAACATTACCAAAATTAAACTAATCAGATTTTCTTATTTCGGTTGTGCCATTCATAAGCACTCTCCCGCTGTCTTCGAAAAACACTTCCCCCTCACTTCACCGCTGCCGCCGTCGTCACCGCCACCGCTGTTGTAGATCGCCGGCGTCCGATCACAGCCTCGAACGACGACGTTTCATTCTCTCCACAATCTCTCATGGCCGGAATTGTTACCCCTCATGCCTCTTCACAATCCGCCATCATTCACATCAATGGCAAAAACACATTTCTCTCGCCCCCAAAAACCCTAGCTTTGCCAATTCTCTCCGGCTCTGGAGGCTCTTTTCTCCGAATGAGAAGCACAAAGCGGCTCGAGGCGAAGCCGCTTGCTCTATCGCAGAACAGTTCAGCTACTTGTGTTGAGTTATCGGATGATGTTAAACGGAATAAGAGTCCGATTATTGTTATTGATAATTATGATAGCTTCACTTATAATCTCTGTCAGGTATGCTCAATTTTTCGAAGTTTGAATCAGAGAATTGATTTTTGAATATAGAGAAATGTGGAGATTGCTGTTTTAGTAATCCTTTTATTCGTTTTGTTTTATTCATGGAATTATAATGAATCTTCAAAATGTAGAACATTGAGAAATGTACAGAATAGGTGAGGGTCTATCGGAAAAAACTTCACCATCTCTTCTTGTGGGATTACAGTGCCTATGCTGTTGTTGAGAAATGTACAGAATTAGCTTAGTTTTCTTAATTATTCTGCTTTGATTTTTTGTGATTTTGAAGTATTTCGAAGCTTGAGAATTGAACTGATTTTTAGAAATAGAATTATTGCATCTGCTGAATAAGTTAGAAAAACATTTACTTTCTTAGTTTGTCTCTTCATTTTTGTTAATAGTTTTGAACTATGGAGCTTAATATTGATTTTGGAATATTGATAATTGAGACAATTGTATTTATGGTGTTTCATAACTTACTCTTGTTTTTTCCGTAGTATATGGGAGAGCTTGGATGCAGTTTTGAGGTTTATCGAAACGACGAGCTTACTGTGGATGAGCTGAAGAAGTAAGTTACAAAGTTAGTTTTTGTTTATAGATTATTTTTTTTTGGTCCAGCTGTTGTAGTATAGTTACAAATTCACCTTCACCATGCTGGTATGGGGATCATCCACCTTTATGTTAGACTCGAATCTATAAAATTTATATTATGATACCTTTGGTTTCAGCACTTCTATCTTATCTAGTTAACTCATAATTGTTAGATTAAGGTTGGATACGTGATAGGTGTGATAGCTTTGTTGCTTTCCTGAGACCTGATAATCTCTTTGAAATGCTTACATCTTCTTGATACTTTTTGTTAATGATATCCTTCTTATTTCATCAAAAAGGCTGCACACTCGTTGTCTAATTTTGATTGGTCTTTTGTCTTTTCTGAATTTGCTGCCATGATTACAATCAAATTGAATAAATGTACTGGTAGAGATGGAGACTGCTGCGGAACTGAAAATTTGAGGTTGCACATTGAGTGTGTTAGAAATTGTAGGTCTGGATGATAACTGCATAATTATCAATTCCGATGAGCTGTAATTTCTTGGGTGCATACTTGTGTGTGCATAATCTTATTTTAGTAAAACCTAACAGAAGATAGTGAATAATAATAATATAATGCAATGGCTTGAGAGTGCAAGTAGAAAGGAAAAAGATCCACTCATTAAATAAATGCTTATTTTAGCTCGTTTTTCTTTACTCGTTAGTTAGAGTGGTAATAAGCAGGTTGCCTAGTTGAATTACACCAACCACCTCCTCTCTTTTAATTAACATTATAGATAAGAAAAGAAAAAAAGGACAGATGAATTGCTAACTTTTTCATAAATGAGATGCATGTGCACCATACTAGGTCCATTTCTAAGTCAAAAAGATCTGGTTTTTTTTCTTCATCAGGTCAGTTTCACATGATTTAGAGGGGAACTGGTTTGTGAATAAAATGTTTATTTGATATTGGTAAATCATAATGAGAAAAAGACTATAAAGTAAATTTAATTGCAAAGATAATATGATTTTTTTTTGTTTAAAATTTAAGGGGATTTTGTGTTTTTTTCGTTAGACCTGACAAAAAATGAGTGTTCTTTATTTTACTCCATAGACCTGATTAAGTTAATACTATGTCGTTTTTTCAAATCATATTTTGTAGGAAAAATCCAAGGGGAATACTAATATCACCTGGACCAGGTAAGAAGAGTCATCCAAATACATCAAGTTACTATTTTCACTTATATAGAACGTATGGAATGATCGGTACTTTCAATCTTATTTAATTCTGGGAATAGGTACACCTCAAGATTCAGGCATATCATTGCAAACTGTACTGGAACTTGGACCAACAATTCCGTTATTTGGTGTTTGTATGGGTTTGCAATGCATGGGAGAGGCTTTTGGAGGTTTGTTTTTTAATCAACTATATTTGGTGCTTTTGTTTCAATTAGTTTGGCCTATCTTATGAATAATTTGCTTCTATGATATTTGAAAAAAAAGAAAAATAGCTTTTCAAGTGCTTTAAAAAATTGGGTGATTTCTTTGTATCTTTCTAAGGCTCGGTGGATAGAGTTACCGGGTACCTGTGGTAGTGGGAGACAGTAGGTACCTCATTGTCCCTCTGCATTATCAGAATCACCAATGTGGTCAGGATTTTATCCCAGAAAAGTTTATTGTCACACGAATTATATATATATTCATTGTGAAGAATGGTGGTTATGAAAAAAATATACATTGTGAAGAATGGTGGTTATCAAAAAAATATACAGTGTGAAGAATGGTGGTTATTAAAAAAATATACATTGTGAAGAATGGTGGATATCAAAAAAAAATATACATTGTGAAGAATGGTAGATAAATCGTCAGAGATATACCATATTCACACACTTAAGTATCTTCAGTTTTGAGGTATTAGGTAAAGTAATTACATCATAAAATTTGGTATTGTTTGGTTGCTGTTTTCATTTCTTATATGTTGAACTTATATAGTAATGTTGGCGTTATTTATACTTGAAAGCACCTAAAAGACAATAGTAACCTTGATGTTATTGTAGTAGTTCTCCTCAAAGATAAGATTATGACACTAATAGATAAGGTTATGCCATTTAACGCATCTTTGTTTGGTTTTAGGTGTTTGTTCATTTATACTATTTCTTGGTATATCTATACAATCGAACCTAGATTAAAAGAGTTTAATGGTACTATAAATAGAACACGTGTAAAATAGTGCAACTTATAGAAAGGAGGATATTTTAATTGAATTTTTTTCACGCTTTCTTGTTTTACACCCAAATAGTTGATTATACAAATAAAGAAACAAGAACAGGAACTGTCTTAAAAATTATTCAAAATAATAATGATATATAGTAATTATAGAACTAATTACCCCAAAATAAATTACATGAGTAGTTATTAAACTTATTATTGCACACACTGATGCACCGTCTTGGTGCCAGTTTTAATACTAACCTTAGGCTTACCTTTACTTGTCCAAAAAAGAAGAAGAGACAAATAACGTAAGTATGGAGTAGCAAATAACATATTTTTTTCTTTTCAATCAACAAGGGAATTGGCTAAAGGTATAAATTATAATTATAAACAATGATTTATCCATGTCAAGTGAAACACACATCATCGGGTATGTGAGTTTGCTCATATTGCCACTCCCAAACCCGGATAAGGGAAGAGTGTTGCGATAGGATAACAACTAGTGTAAAACTAGTGACTAGTTAATTTATGATGAACTCACGGTACAACGTACATTTCAAATGGAAGTAGATAGTGAACAATTATATTGCCAACCTCAATTAGCTTGAGATTGAGGCATAGTAGTAGTTAAAATCAAATGCTTGTTTTAGAGCAGTATATGCAATTTTTGGTACAATTTAACCATAAATCCAACAGGATATTCATTTGCTCCAAAAATCTAGTGTTTAATCGTCATAATACAATCGCTATATTATAAATATATAATTCGTGCATAAGTTGTATGTGAACCAAATGACTTCTTGACTAAGTTGCTCGAACTCTTCACTTTCGGTGCCGCACCCGTGTCGACACGACATGGGTGTGGGATCCATACCCGATGGTCAACCGGTATTGGATACTTTGACCGAATTCGAGGGAGAAATTTTGAACAAATTCAATGATTTCTATAATCAAAATTTTGCGAGCTATTGCATAGGAGCGGGGGTTTTACCCTGTGCGCACCCAAAGGGTAGCGGCTGTGGGTTTCCCTTGTCATCAAAAAATAAAATAAAATAAAATCTAAGGTGAAATTGAAGAAAATGAAATACCTTGTATATATAAATTTCTATTGCCACTCCCTTTCCGTTTATCTCCTTCCAAAATTCTCCTCTTGATCATTATCTTCTCCTCAAGTTTTCCACATAATATCTCATAATTTAGGTTTTATAACTTTATTTTTAGTCGAATCCCCGCACCCGTATCTACACATGGATCCATATCCCCGAATTTTAAAATTTAGGTCNTGTCGACACGACATGGGTGTGGGATCCATACCCAATGTGGTCAACCGGTATTGGATACTTTGACCAAATTTGAGGGAGAAATTTTGAACAAATTCAATGATTTCTATAATCAAAATAAAATCTAAGGTGAAATTGAAGAAAATGAAATACCTTGTATATATAAATTTCTATTGCCACTCCCTTTCCGTTTATCTCCTTCCAAAATTCTCCTCTTGATCATTATTTTCTCCTCAAGTTTTCCACATAATATCTCATAATTTAGGTTTTATAACTTTATTTTTAGTCGAATCCCCGCACCCGTATCTACACATGGATCCATATCCCCGAATTTTAAAATTTAGGTCATAGAGAATCCGAGCTCTAGATCCACACCCGTATCGGACACCCGCACCCGAGTCCAAGCAACTTAGCTTCTTGATGGCATGGTTATAAGATACACTTATCATGGAAGGTTTATATGGATGTGTTACAGGATATATATATATATATATATATATCACCTAGTGTAAGATACAACAGCTTCTTTTAAAATATAAGCATATAACTTTTTAAAGGTTCTGTGATTTAAGAGGGAACAAATTGAAGGTGTTTGATTGATTTCTTGTCAGATTATCTATATATGGTAATGGCTACGGACAGGAGGGAACAATGAAATATCTAAGGGTTTTAAAGGTTCAATTGGACAAAATGAAATTCAGATGCATTTATTGACATCAAGATCATAAAAGAACCAAATTCTTGTTGGCGATTATTTATATTAAAAAAATTGAACTTAACTTCTGCGTTGTACTCCTAATAGGATGTCTCTTGGAAACATATTTATGCCCCTTCCGAAAATGGAAAAGGAACCGAACACAATATAGACCTTCATTTACTGGAAGCTCACTTTTAAGACTGAAATTAGTCCTCTAGTGTCTTGAATGAGGACCTGTTCAGAGCATAAATTTTCTGTTGCTGACTGCCTAGAGCAGAAACATAGCATACTAGTAAAAAATCATAATGCTTTGAGGAGAACTAGTGAGTTGTGCAAAAGAATAGTTGAAAAGGTGTTCAAAGTTTTGGGTATTGTTAAGTTGACGATCAAAAGCTCTACTTTCTTCTTTCTTGTTATTCAACTATTCAATCGTGTATTCATCACACTTAATCCTCCGTAATGTGAATTTATTCCATTGCAGGAAAAATTGTGCGTTCTCCATATGGGGTGATGCACGGGAAAAGCTCCCCCGTATATTATAACGAAGGTGGGGAAGATGGTTTATTTGCAGGGCTATCAAAGTAAGCTCTCCTCTTTCTGATAATTGATTAGAAACTTGTCTTAACAAATTACGATTTGGTCTTTCAGATTATTTCTGTATCAACATAAGTGCATTTCCCATTGAAAGTTAAGATCATCCCTACGGATTGCAAGTTAGTTGCATTTCAAAGTTCTTGCTTTCCTTGAAACATAGATGACAACCAGAGATGCCAAAAGCAGTAAATCTGCAGAAACTCCAGTGATAACTGCGTTATTTTTTCAAATTTCTTGGACTTCATTCTCCGATTCTATTTCAATGCCCAAACTGCAGGTTTCAAGTTCTGCGTCACGGTCTTCCAATCTCCAGTTATTTCTTCTTGTCCTTTTAATTGTGTCTTCGATAATTTGTCTTCTGTGTTGATTTCCTTTGAGATTTTCTCGACCTGCTCAACCTTGTAGTCAGCTTCTGCTTGCTCAAATTTGTAGCTTGAATAAGTTCACAACTCATTTGTCTGCCGAAATATGTGAAATCTCATCAAGCACAATGCTTCAAGGTTTGATGGTCTCTGGTTCTATTGACTAGGTGTCAGGACCTTCAACTTCTTCTTTATCCACTTCATTGGAACTAGTAACTTCACCAGCAGCTTTTGATATGGTTTCCTCCACTCCATCACCTTGTACACTCTGGGTAACAACCTCTGTGCTGTCCTTTTTCAATATCATTATCTGTACTTGAACCCTTCCATTCGACAGTTTCCACCTTAAAGAACCCCACAATATCTTCAACAAATTTGACAGCCGTAAGTTCATAATTAGTCTCTCTCCAACTCAAACTCCAGAAAACCACTTTGAGAATACTCTGGCCGTTCCACGTATACACTTCACCAACAACAACATACCTAGTGTAATGCCACAAGTGGGGTCTGGGGAGGGTTGGATGTATAGAGACCTTACCCCTAGCTTTGTGGGTCTCTGGGTGTTTCCGATAGACCCTCAGCATGGCACATAATTTAGACTAGCAATAAAGGATTAGGAATAATAGAAGATTGAGGAATGTCTTCACAGGATATATGAGTGGCCTATTGGTGGTGAAGGGCAGGATAGGATAATACAGAGGGAGAGAGTGCACTACAAGGAATTTCAAAATGGGGACTGAAGGTGATGCCGAATGTGTGGCCCGTGTGGGATATCAAAAAGACTAGGAAACTAACTTCCTTCTCAGCTCACGCGGTGCATAATGCAATACTAATGATAGCTAATTTTAAAAGATCTCTGAATTGATATAACCCCTTGTTGATATTACTAGTCTTAACACCACTTTCTAGAAAAATCCCAAGAGAAACTGAATAAACAACCTAAGCTTAAAATTGAAAGTTTTACCTTTTCTATGGACTAGAACTACGTGAAGAGTAGGAGAGAAAGATAATGCAATGTTACTTAGGCTACTGGAGATAAACTGCACCGTTGGAGGCTTGTTGGGGTAATCCTACGAAAATTGAAGTGTCAGCTTAAACGTAGCTCCATTCCAAGGTGTGTAATCAGGTACTTCCTCTCATGAAATTTCATGAAAATCAGCTTCAGAGAAGTTCTTGTGAATCATGTGGTCGGTGCCTGAAGTAGCCTTGAAGTTCGTGGATAAATATGAGTAAATAAAACAACCAATAGAAGCAGAAGTTCGAATAAGCCCTTTCAGACCTCATTTTTGTTCCACAACCTCTTACATTTCTTTATCATCCTCAACACTCCCCCCATCTTCATTTTCTGGCTTCGAGTAATGCTTTTTTGGCAGATTTGGGGTCTTGTGCTTGCTGCAATGACCCTTGGTTATCATTAGATTCCTAAGAATCAAGGGAACTGCGTTGAATGAATCTTGCAGCATCATTGTCATATCTTCTCAAGCTTTCTTGATGAAGAAAGACCCCCCAACACCTATTTGGCTGGTAGCACATACTTAGGCCTAGGGGAGAGGTAATTATGGTTTATGGAAGAATCAACACTAGAGTTGTTTTATTGATCATCGCCTGATTCAGAGGCGTAACTAAGGAAGAAATAGCTTTTCTTCTAGAACAATGAGAAGTTGAACTCAGGGAGCCGGTTTTAGATCCAAGATTTGAGGCCCTGGGGGACGGCTTTGACAAGAGCTGGAAATTTCATTCGTTTTGGCGATTTTTTTTTCTTGGATATAGTTTTTATTTGTTTGTTACTAAGAGAAGATTTTAAAGATACTTCCAGATTTGGGATTGAACTTAATTATGTCAATTTTGGTTAGCATTTATCCAAAGCCTCTTTCCTTTTTGACCAAATTGCCTCTTAGGTCATTTCTTTCCTGATTCATCTCCTTTCTTTTTTAATTCCAAGTCAAACTTTTGAAAGTGGGCTATCATATTTAAATGATGCTGACACTCTTTGTAAGTCAGAGGTGCATTTTTTGTAATTTACAGTGTAGGCTAATTTATCCAATTAAGCATGTATCTCTGCCTGCTCTCTGTAGTGTTATGGTCTCACATTCGTGCAAGTTTTTTCTGCGTTTACTATTTAGTGTTTGTCTTAAACACAGTACCAAATATTGAGGACTTAGCTTACAAGCTTGGAGGGGAAGTAGGTGAACTACCAACAACCTACTTGGGAATGCCTTTGGGGGCAAAGAGCAAATCAAGTGGAATATGGAGTGGTGTAATTGAAAAGTGTGAAAGGAAGCTCGTGAACTGGAAGTGTCAATATCTATCCTCAGGTGGCAGACTAACTCTAGTTAACAGTGTCCTGGATGCCTTGCCATCATACATGATGTCAATATTCCCTATACCAGCCAAAGTAACCAAGAGGTTAGATGCAATTAGNGTAGTATACCTGTGGATATATAGAAGTAAATGTTACCTTTCTCAAAAAAAAAAAAGCAATATTAACGAAAAATCTTTGACATATGTGGCAACATAGGTAGACCAGAATTTTGATTTTGTGTTCTAGATTTTAGAAAAGGATAACTTACTGCATTCTTGATAAATTATTTGTACATATTGAATGGGTTTCTTAGTGCAACAACAACAAACCAGCGTAGTCCCATAAGCGGGGTCTGGGGAGGGTAGAGTGTACGCAAACTTTATTCCTATCTCGAGGAGGGGATTTCTTAATACAAATACATCATTTTGGCCAAAGTTAGCGGGTTCTGCCGAACCTGTAGCTATAACTCTAGCTCCACCTATGTTTGGCAAAAGAATCTTGTCATGCGCAGTTTCAATTTGCTGGGATCTTCCCTCACATATATGCTTGTAATATATCTTTTTTCTCACCAACTCCTCATTCACTTCCACCCACTTAATTACTTCAGTTGAGTTTTGCTTCTACCTTGTATATGTTAATTGTTAAGTCTAGCAAATATTGGTGCCACTACTACTATCTTAGTATAGGTAGAACTCTTCATCGCCCTATGATTATCATGGTAAGACTAATAATATGTTATGGAAGTCGAAATACTCTAGTTGGAGCACGTCTATTAGTGAGAACATAGAAGACAATTATAGAGATCCATCGCAGGTTGTTTAATCTATGTAATATTCCAAATACTCAGTCGTATTTATGTTGACATTTTGGTAATACCTTTTTCATTTCAGCCCATTCACAGCTGGTAGATACCACAGCCTGGTAATAGACAAGGACACTTTCCCCAAAGACGCCCTTGAGATAACTGCATGGACAGAAGATGGTCTTGTAATGGCTGCTCGTCACAAAGTTTATAGACACATACAGGTAAAAATCTCCATCCTTTATGAACAAAGTTAGCGTTGTTATCATTCCGCTATGGATTCATTGCATTGAGCTATCTATCTGACCTGGTGGAGAGATTCATATTTAGAAGATTTTTTAATGGTGATATGAACTAATAAAGGAAGAAAGTTATCGATAAGTTTGTTCAGACTTAACTCTGGATTTGCAACATTATACTTGTTGAAAGAAAATTGTATACTTGAACAGTAAAAATTTCACGGGGTACCCTATTTGGACACTTCTATTTAATCTATACCCAGTTTTTAGAATTTTTACACATCTACTCACTTAGGACCAACTTCTGACATGCGTTATTTCAAACAAAATGTCTTAAGTTAAAGTTCAAGCAAAAATGGTTGAACTTAGTTTCATGTGTATGAACTTCAGGCAATCCTTCATCCACATGCAAAAGTCCTTGAACTTCATGCTAAAATGCCTAAACTTAGCCATATGAAACTTCAAACATTTTGTCTGAAGTTTGGATTTGTCAAGACTCATTTCAGACACCGCAAATCTAAAGTTGTTTAGTAGGTGGATGTGCAAAATTTTATAAACGTAAGGCATAACTTAAATATTGTCCCCAAAATCGAGTATCTTTGCACTTACTCGACTTGAACTTGATTACTTGTTTGCTTCTTGCTTGGTTAATTCAGGGGGTACAATTCCATCCGGAAAGCATCATCACAAGTGAAGGCAAGACAATAGTTCACAATTTTATCAAATTGATAAAGAGGAAGGAAGAAGCAGAATCTCAAAACTAGACAACTCTCTTTACTTGCTGTACAAAATCGTGGTTTTGCCTCGATAAACCGATGCAAAAATATATTATCGGTCTTTGTTGTAACTTTGCTAAGTTAAGTTAGAAGTATTGAATTTAATTTTGAAATTCTTTAGACAAGGTTGGTTTATTATTGAAGATGATATCATGAGGATCTTGAGATATCTTTTTTCACTAGGAAGTAAGATATTGAGTCGAGGGTCTACTAGAAACAACCCCCACTCCCACCCCCAACAAAGGCAGTAAGGTTTGCGTACTTCCTAGCTTTTTCAGACTTGATTCGTGGGATTATACTGCGCTTGTTGTTATTTAATCTCTACCTTTATTGCTCTAGTCCTAAAAAATAAGGAAATAATCAATATGGTATGCCTGTTTTGGATTTGATGTTGGTGTAGCTTGAATGACAAATTCTTGATCTTCTAGGCCAAAGCAGAAAATACGTGTCATAAGCTTCGGCGATAGTATTAGTCAATTATACAAACAGACCTACTTTTTATTAGACCTAATTAATTCAGTTGGATTGGTGATAAGTGATGACAACGTGTGTCTTAGAAAAATCAGAATAATAAAATACGACATGGAGTGCACTTATACCAAACATGTAAGGCCAATCAGTACGTTTATCTACTTTTAGGCTGAAACCAAATCTCATATATCTTTTTATTACTTAGGATTTTTTTTTTTTGAAACTCGAAAAAATTCGCGCACTATGTATATTCACTTTTGTGCAATGACTCACAACCCATATTATAGAGGATATAAATTATACTTTGATGTGACGAGTTCGACTGAAAAGGTGTTGATAGAGGGAATCAATTCCTGACCTTCACTAGAAAATATTATATGTTAGCATCAACTTAGTCATTCTTACGGGTGAGAAAAATCAATCAATAAATAAAAGGTTTAGCTTCAACTACCTACTTCTATGTCTGGCTAATGCTTCTTACCAAATTAAAATACATTATGGAAAAACAAATTAGTTATTTATCATATGAAATGGGGATAATACAGCTACCAAACACTATATTATAAACTTAGTTTAATTGAAATTCACGACCACCCAAAATTATGATGGAAGTGATATGGATAGGATTTCTAAGCTCTTAATCCCAACGTCTCGATTTTGATTTGAGACAAAAACAAATACCAAAAATAAGGAGAAAACTTTAAATTTTGGAGCCCAAAGCAGATACCGAGTGAAAAAGAAAGAAAGTTTTATGGATTATAATAGCAAGTCGAACTTGCTCAAAATCTTTATTATTCTCTTATGAAGGATATTCGGCATATAATACTTTAAATTTCTTATTTTATTTCTATTTAACTGTTTGTTTCTCTAGAAAATACAGTAAAAGAGTTGACTAAAATTATTTTATTAGTTATTGTGGAAAAACAACTTTGTTGTCTTACTTTTTCCCCATCTCTACCCCATTTTTTTTTGTTTAAAAATTCTTGAACTATTTTCTGCAATTATCTATAACATTCTCTTAATACTTTTCTAATTTTCTATATTTATTTTAATTTTGTATATTATCTTTTTTTGACAGTTATAGGCCTAGTGGGAGACATTACAAGAAAGTTCAACCTCATAGCTATGCACATTTGCATGTGTCGATCACTCAATTGTTCATTACACTATTTTCAATATCTATAACTTCTTGAAATATCTCGATCCCGTGAGATGTGTTGGACGGTGGGAAGGATACAATTAATGTGTAATACTAACAATGAAATTTGTTCTCTGCATTTTTCACTTAGAAAACTATTTTCCTAAATTTTTGAAAAGTCTAAAAAATATTTTCCTCCGTATCAAACACGCCCCGAATAATAACCTGTTTTTAGTTAGTACTTACATTGTTTTTCTGTTTAATTTTACTTGTCGTCCTTAAATGATTCAAAATAGTTGTTATTTCAAAAAGTTAAGGTATAATTAGTTGTTTGTTTCCACTTTTACCTTTAATCATAAATATGGAGAGATATTAATATGATGCAAAAAGGAGAAATATTAAGTAAAGATGAGTGGTAAACAAGGATAATTTAGTTAAATTACACTCTAATTAATATATCTTCTTAAAAAATATTTACAAATTAAAATATGACAAGTAAAATAAATGAACGAAGCACTTGATTCAATTTCGTTCAACTATATTAGAAGTTCTAAATATAGTTTACCAACTTAACTTCTTTTTCTTGCATTTCCAAGATTATAGGATGGATAAATCATTCGACAATAATAGTAAAAAAGTTATTAATTATTTCTTCCGTCCATTTTTAATTGTTATGGTTTTCTTTTATATAGTCAAATGATAAGAACTTTGACTAACATTTTAACATGTATTTTTTCATCATATTGATATGCAAAAAGTTGTAATTTATAGTATTTTTTTTTTATGGTTTTTGAATATCTAAATTTTTTGCTTAAAATATCAAATTAATATAATCTAATTTTACTTTGAAAATTATTCAAACTGACTTTGAAAAACGAACATGATAAATAAAAATGGATGGAGATAGTAGTACTCTTAACTCATAATATGCATTTGAATTATAATCTCTTAATTCAAATACACAAATTAGTAATAAGATGCAAGTCGGGCCAAAGGATTGGACACACACTTATCGTTCGGTTGGGAATAAGTTATTTTGGGATTAATTATTTTGGGTTAAATTAATCTTGGATAAAGTTATTCCATTATATATATATACTATCATATATGAGATAACTTACCCCATCAATATAAAAATATGGGACAAATAATTCCAAAACTGCCTAATACCTCCAACCAAACGCACGATAAAATAATCCTGAATTTTATCCATTTCAAACCAAACAACCCCTAATTGTATAAGTATAGCTTAGTTCTATACTACCGTCACAAAAACAATTATCTCAAATTATTTATCATTCTAAAAGTTCAAGATAAAATTATCTCATTTTACATTACTTGATAATTATTGTTCTTGAAAATTGCTAACATCAATTTAAACATTAGGGATATATAGAGTTATCGGATACCCGATATATGTGTCAATGAAAAAAAGCAATCACTCATAAAATTAATTGAGGTACAATTAAACTGACCGAACACAAATTATTAGAAATTGGATACAACTTTTTTTTATTACTCTCTAAAAATATGCCAATCTGTTATTAATGGTAGGGTTTTGGGACCATGATGGGGTGGGGTTGGGGGTGCGTTGCAACCTATATAAACAACATTTCAGCACCAAACTCATGAGGTAGAAGAAGAAAAAAACAATGCAAGCTATGAACTCATTTCAAAGCACCGGCGAAAATGGTGCTTCGTCCGGCGAACACATCAGTCATTCCCATTTCGATCCGTCGTCGTCACACGACGACTTCCTCCAACAGATTCTCTCTTCCGTTCCTTCTTCTTCTCCCTGGCCTGAAATCTCTGGCGACGGTCACCCCTACAATTTCGACGACCATCAGTCAACTCTCTTGGCTTCCAAGCTCCGGCAACATCAGATCAACGGCGGCAGCTCTGCTGCCGCAGCTGCTAAAGCGTTGATGCTTCAGCAGCAGCTTTTGCTTTCTAGAGGAATCGCCGGTAATGGCGGCTCTGGGATGAACGGCGATCAAAACGACGACGGTTTAAATCCGGTGAGTTTCATTTACCATAAAATTCAGTTCAGTATAGTGATTAATCAATCAATTTAGTAGATTAATGACGAATTAATTACCAAAAACTCAATTGAGTGACAGTTTAACCAAGTTTATGATTATAATTATCTGAATTATAGTAGATTGATGAAGAATTGATTATATACAGGGGAATGATATTTCAGTTCAAGCTCTTTACAATGGATTCTCTGGATCTCTTGGTCAAACCTCAAATCAATCTCAGCATTTTCACCATTCTCAGGTCTGCATATATAAATTTCGATACACGCACTAATTCATAAATTTCAATCGTTACAGAGATCATATGGAATAATAGTTGTTTTTCTAATTTATCGAAAACAGCTTTCCATTGTAAACTGTTTTTTTTTTCTCTGAATGCATTGCATATATGTATAACCGGAGTTTATGCAGAGTAATTTACCGGCGATCGATGTTCTGTGAAAATATAGTATCAGAGTTTCGACGATAAATCAACTAACTCATATATTTCAGTATCAATTACAGAGATCTATATTATAACTTTTTTCGCTAATCTATATAGTTTTTTGCTCAATCGAAGTTTATTGCGTATAATAAATTATGGCGATTGATTTATGTTCTGTGAAAATATAGGCGCAGAGTTTCGGAGCTCCGGCGGCGTCGTTGACGATGAATCAAACGCCGGCGGCGAGTGGTTCAGCTGGTGGAGCGCAGCCAAAGCAACAGAAAGTTAGGGCTCGAAGAGGACAAGCAACTGATCCTCACAGCATTGCTGAAAGAGTACGTACTCGCACTCGTTTCTTCAGTACTCGTCGTTCATTGCAGTTATTTTTACTTTAGTTTTTTTTTTTGTGATTTTTATTTTTGTTGTGTTGTGATGAGTTGGTTAGAATTTGATGGCGATTTTTGTGTTGTTTCTGATTTGTTTTGTTTTGTGGCTCCGAAATTTTGGATGTGAGCAGTTACGAAGAGAGAGAATTGCAGAGAGAATGAAGTCTTTGCAGGAGCTGGTACCTAATGCCAATAAGGTAATTTCTCACTCCTAATATAAAAATAAATTAAAATTATTCTTTTTGTTTCTAATATTCCATCTTGATTCCTTTATGATTTTACAAAATTAAATATTGCTCTGAAAACTTACTCATTATAAATATCATAAAGTCAATAGTTTGTATAATATGCCATACTTAATTCAAATACAGAGTAAATACATGATATCAGTGTTTTAAAAGGCAAGGGTTTACTTAGAATAGGGTAAGTCTCGAGATTTGGGTGTAAGCCTTATGGATTTTAAAATTTTTAATTTATAATATAGTATAATAATATAATAACATAAAATTATAAAAATACATCAATAGTTTGAAATAATTACAAACATGATTAAAGAAACTCATAGAAAATAAAACTTCTAACATGATTATACAAGTATAAATAATCTAATATCTTAACTTTCTATTAATAAAAGAATAATTATTTCTAAAATTATCTTTTATTATACTATATAATTTACCCTAAAAGAAAATAATCAATAAAACTTACTAGTATATGATAATAAAAACATCATTCCAGAATAAAAATAAAATTACTTTCAAATATCTAGTAATTTTATTTTTATTCATGGTAGAATGATGTTTTATCACTCATATACTAGTAAGTTTTATTGATTATTTTCTTTTAAGGGATAAATTATATAGTATGATAAAAAATAGTTTTTGAAATAATGATTCTTTTTATATTAGAAAGTTAAGATATTAGATGATTTATACTTATATAATCATGTTATAACTTTTATTTTCTATAAGTTTATTTGATCATATTTGTAATTATTTGAAACTATTGATTTATTTTTATAATTTTGTGTTATTATATTATTATACTATATTATAAATTAAACATTTAAAAATCTATAAGGCATACGCCCCAGTTTCGAGACTTGCGGCTCGTCCTATACTAATTAAAATGCTTTGCCTCACGCCCTGCCTTTTAAAACACTGTTAATTGTGGTGAATATGATGTTCTTTTATTAAAATGGATGGGATATAATATTTTCTATTTTTGTCTTTTCAATGATCACCTATATTCAAATATCGATTATATTAGTACTTTGAAATGAGATGCTGTGATCGTAATCCGCTGCTACAGTCAGTTAAATCATTTATGAAGCGTAATTCAACATCTATATCTATTTAATCTATAGATGCATGTTAGCAAAAGGACCAATTGTTTATTATAAGTATTTTTTTTAATCTTTCTTTCGATCTCGTCTTTTAATATTTATAGATTATTCTCGACTAAATGAAAGTTAAATGGTGATATATTAAGTCAAATAGAGATAGATACAAATACTATTAAATTAGAAGCACATGTAGTATATTACTATATCTACGATTAGTTAGTGATAGTTTGTGTATAAGTTCAATATTTATGGTTCTCAGTCTAGTATTATAATTTTTAAAATTATGAATACAAATCTATTATTTATCCTAGTTTAGTGAATTTTCACATATAAATATTTGTTATATGTCAAAAGTATTCAATTTAGATGTTGGCTCTGATCGAGTAATAGAAATGTTGATATCAGATCCCAAGTGTGTGTGGATTGTATATATGATTCCAACCCAATAGTGTTTTCATGTTTCCTTACATTTTGCAAGGAAATAATATCCTACAACCAATTACAATTTGCATTGAGAAAAAAAAATTCTGTCCTGATTTTTTGTATTTTATCTATCGATTTCTTGTAATCATAAAATTAAAATATTAGCAATGGTCATAAACCGAACTCTTCTGAATTCACACATTGTATTTCTAGATAATGAGTCATCTATTACACTAATTAACAATTGTGCTTTATGACATTGTGATATATTATTTTATTAGCTAACTGTTATAATTATTGGAAAACGAACGATATAATATTAGGAACTAACGTGATTGTGATTTATATGGAATACAGACAGACAAGGCTTCAATGTTAGATGAGATCATCGACTATGTCAGGTTCCTCCAGCTCCAAGTCAAAGTACTCTCTCTCTCTCTTCACATTTATTGTTCTGTGGACTTAAAAATTGGAAACAGATCAATGCTTCCCTGTTGACAAATTGGGATGGAAAATGCTGTTATAGTTATTTCCAACATGTTTTGTGAATGTGTCTATAGTATAGTTGGTGAAGTTAAAGATTTCATATAGAAGATTAAAATATATAGACGCCCACACACAAATATGATAAGGAATATATATATATATATATATATATATATATAAGTTAAAATGATTCTATAAGTCGGTCTTAATTAGCATCATCGTTGAGAAAACTTTCTTTAACATTTTAGATACTCCTATTAGGCTACTCCATTTTAGGGCAGAGTCGAGGGATCAAAACTACAATAACTTTTATTTGGAAGAAAGTTTATAGTAATTTCTATAAACTATATGACTTGAGCCAAATTCAAGCTCTTGACCTAAATGATAAAATAGATCTCCTTAACCAGTGAGCCCCAATGTAGGCTCTTGAGGTCAAGTGTTGTCATTTCCGTTATACTACACAAATATTTCGATATGCAAGCTATTTTTTTTTTTATATATATATATAAAGCAAAAAACTTTCTCAGCAACGTGCTTCCACCCATGGATAGAAGAGTAATAGAAATCCTATTGGCCATTTCTATAAGACTATAACTCCATGGTGTTTCTGCTTCTCTTTTATCATTTTTCTTTTTCTTCTCTGTGTTTAGGTTCTGAGTATGAGCAGATTGGGTGGTGCTGCAGCTGTTGCTCCCCTAGTTGCTGATAGATCCTCTGAGGTACTACATCATACCTTAGTTGAAATTTCAGTCATTTCGCATGTCTTCTCTATTGGAATTGTAGGATCTCTTCGCCTTAATCAGAGTTCAGATGTATAAGTTCGAGTCCTAAATATGAAAACCTAATAAGAATTCTCCATTTAATGTTTGAATTAGCAAACTCATAATACCGTGTGAGAAATAAATTTAAAAAAACCATTACTTGCTGTACTTTAATTTGTTATTAATGGAGTACAATAAAGGAAAAAAGAAATAGAATCAATGGCTAGTGCATAGTAGAGGAATATATCTATTAGACTTTCCATTTAAAGAAAAAACAACAGGGGATGAAAATGGCATAGTAGTTTGATCCGTAGAGAAAGCATGGGAGATATTCTTGAACAGATAAAATAACTCTAATCTGTCCTTCTCAAATTCTCTGTCAGCAGAATGTGACAAACCACAAAAAGCTCACGCGTGCTCACCTTTTTTGGTTACCGCACCCTATTTTTCACCTCCAAGCTAAGGGCTTTCCCTTTTATTTTTCTTTTGTTTTTTACAAAAAAGGACATATTTTGTATTTCACAAAATTTATTATCTCCCGGTATTATTGCTCTCCGTTTCAATTAATTTGGATTTGTGCTATATAAAATCCCTCAAATGGAAAGTAGGCTCTATTACAATTTTTTGCATTTACCGGGCTCAAATTAGAAATCTTTAGAGAAGAGTGGTGGTGTCCAATAAGGACTGATCTATAGTATAATTACGAGTTCAAGTGAATATAATAATTTATGTTAAAATCTTATATACAAATTAAGAAATGCACTAAATATTTAACTATATACTATTAAGTTGATGTCTTTGTAAAAATCGGCCTTTATGTTCATATCATCTCATCTTAGTAAGAGACGGATTTAGGATTTAAATTTTATGAATTTCTATAACAATTTCCAAGTTAATATATATAATAATAATAATTGAATTTACACTGAAATATTTATATATATTTATAGATTTGGGCAAAAGTTACTCGATTCACGCGTAGTGTGATCCCCCATGTAAGCTTGATAACATGCATGCTCTTATTGCTATAAATATATCTTTGACATACTTAAGGCTGCAAAACTCTAAAAAAAAATAATACATTCCTTACTTTGTCTTAAGTTGTAATAGTCACAATTACTTGTTTAAGGAATTAAGTAATAAATTAATTTGGTTTTGCAGGGAGGAGGTGATTGTGTACAAGGAAATGGAGGTCGGGGTGGCAGTAATGGAACGACGTCGTCTGCAAATAACGACAGCAGCATGACGATGACGGAACACCAAGTAGCTAAGCTAATGGAAGAAGATATGGGATCAGCAATGCAGTATCTTCAAGGAAAAGGCTTATGCCTTATGCCAATTTCCTTAGCCACTGCTATTTCCACCTCCACGTGTCACTCCATGAAACCCAACAACCCACTACTACTCGGCGGAAGCTCCGCCATCAACGGCGGTGGTGAGACCGGCGGTGGACCGTCTTCTCCTACCTTGTCGGCTTCCACTGTTCAATCAGCTACGATGGGCAATGGCGGGACTTGAGTTAGTCCTCCTATCCCAATGTGACTCACTGTTTTTATTTAGAATCAATTTGATTTTATATTTCTCGTTTTATACTTTTATGGAATTATTTATAGTCATATTAATATTGATGACTTGTTTTTAGAATATAAGCTTCAAAAGTTTTTTTATTTTTCTTAAACGTTGTGTTCAGTTAAAATGTATCACATAAAATGAAACACCAACATTTTCAGTGAAATCCCACAAGGTTTAAAGAGGATAGAGTTACATAGACCTTATCTCTATCTCGGTTCGAGTACATCAAAGCAAAGTAAATAAGCGAGGAAAAAATGATGGTGAGAAAAACATAGCAACTAGTCAAAAGAACAATAACAACAACACAACATATAGTACGAAATTAAAGCACAATAAACAAATATGATAGAAAAAATCAAAAGCAATACACTACAAGATTAGGCTATTCTACAACGAACAACACTCCACTATCCTCTATCATTTTATCCTATTCGCAATCTCTACATGTAAACTAGAGTTGTATCATACCTTAATATCTTCCCAATACTTCTCCGGTCATTTTTACCTCTCCTTGTGCCTACTATATCCAACCTCTCGCATCAGTGACCTCTACACTTCTCCTCAACAGTCATTACATGCCCAAATCATCTCAGTCTCGCTTCCCTCATCTTGTCCATCACAAAGACAAATCTCACCTTGTCCAAATTTCCTCATTCCTAATCTTATCGCTTCTACAATGTTGACAGTTTCAACGAACCAATTTTCATGGAGAAATATAGAGAGATGTATCCAGAGATCAGGGAGCAAAACAAGATAGCGATTCTCTTTGGAAGGAGCAAGGATTTCTAAAAAAAATGATATTAGTATAATTTTAGTAATTTCTAATTTGAACAGACATTAAACTACTGCGAAATGAATATTATTGAGGGGTTACTGAGGAATTTTTAATATGTAATTAGTGAGTAAAAGATTATAATGATGTTCTTATGAGGGGATATGACTAAACAAGTGATTAAAAGAATATTAGTACTTAATAATTTTCTAGAAATCCAGGATCTGGAAAAGTGAGGGAGTACTTATTTTTATAATATATAAAAGATAATTAGTTTGTCTTTAAGTACATTTGGAAATTACTATATTCCTATACTTTATAATATCTTATTTAATGACTAGGCCTAATAATTTGGTTAAAATAATTGTCCTTTTGACTTTTCAAAAAGAACTTACTAGTACTAATGAAAGAGGCTTGCTCTTTCTTTTTGAAGAGACAGCTAGAAAACAGATATTGTAAGATAAGAAAAAAAATTGTTTTTTTTTTGGTGGTGCNGGGGGGGGGGGGGGGGGGGGGGGGTTAAATAGTTGGTAATGAGCTGTTACTGTAAAAAAATATTTACATAATTCGATTTATATGATAAATTTAATTCGCAACAAGGTAGAAATGAAGAGTTGTCACTTGTACAAAAAGTTGTAATTTTTGTGAAGAATTGTGACTAGTCTAAAAACTTGTGACTTTTTCACAAAGTTGTAACTTTTGCGAAGAGTTATAATTTTTAACTTTTCTAAAGGATTGTGACCTTTTTGATAAGGCACATTAAACAATTATTCACACTATTTTTTGTTATCCATAAATAGAGGAGTTTCATCTTCTTATTCTGCACAAAACAGTTTCTACTATTCTTTACTGCCTTTGGATGATTTGGGTGATTCGATGACACCGTGATTTTAAGTACGAGTACACCAGTGAATAACCTCTTCCTTTTTCTTTTTCTTAAGACTGGTATTCGAGTGTGTGCTGTAATTTTCTACATTTATACTGATTAAAAATTTCAACGTGGGCTGTAATTTTCTACATTTATACTGATTAAAAATAAAAATTTCAACGTGTGCTGTAATTTTCTAAATTACATTTTAATTAAATAAAATTGAAAAATGTTATTATAAGTCTTGTGTAACAATTTTTATAGTAACTTGGGGGGAAAGCCGGCAAGCAAAAAGAAAAGAAACAAAAAGGAAACTAATTCCCACTTCCCTTTCCCAATCAAATTCTTATAAATATTTCCCTTTCCCAATCAAATTCCTACAAATATTTTTTCCTTATAAATGCCTAACATTAACAACAGTTGCATTAATTTCCAATTCTTAACTTCTTTTTTTCTCGTAATCTAACACATAACACAGCCATAAAAAAACTTCAAGAAACATGTCTCAACACTATCAAGTTCCCTGTTTTTGTACTCGTACACTGCCACCTGATGCTCCTCTCTTGAATCGACTACAACACCTGCCTCCAGTTGATTATAGTTTCATGTCTCGTATTAAGTTAGAACATTCAAATATTGGTGAAATTGTTGATGAAATTGAAGAAGAAGAAGAAGAAGAAGAAGAAGAAGAAGAGGAGTTGTCGGATGAAGAAATTATGGAAGAAGACGAGCAAGAGGTAGAGGAAGCCGTGAATGAGTTCATTCTTGAAGAAATTATAGAAGAAGAGGAGGAGGAGAATGTTGAAGTTGAAAATATGGAAGCAACAATGGAGTCTGGGTGGTTTGTACAAACAAGAATGGAGTATGATATACATTTGCTTAATGAAGGCTATCAGCAAACAAGTGGAAGACGGACTAGGACAGCTCGAATGCAAGTGAATACTAACTACATTCATTACAATATTCAAATGCCACAATCGGTTCTTGATGACACCTATACTGATGAAATTGAAGTCGAACAAGAAGAAGAGGAGGTGGTGGAGGAGGAAGACGATATTAATGAGTTTGTGGATCAAGATATGTCTGAGTATTTCGAAAGAAGTACATGTTATGTTACTTGTGTTATGGACATAGACTCCAACGAAGATGGTGATGATGAGGAACAAGAAGCATGTGCTATCTGCCTACTTGAATATAAAGATGAAGATAACATTGGCACACTTCAATGTGGCCATGAACTTCATGCTGAATGCATCAACAAGTGGTTGCAGAGGAAAAAATCATGTCCTTTTTGTAGAGCTTCAGTTTTACCCACAAACACATGACTGTCTACATTATTCTTAATCTTGAAAACACAATTAGAGTTATTATTTCTGAAATGATTCAAATTGCAATCACAATTCACTTTTTTAGTCTTTTACCTGTGCTTTATTATAGTTTTTGGTCATGCTATCTGTTTTAAATGACATCTATAACACATATAATTGAGTTATGTGGTGTACCTACCAGCATGATTACCTAGTAATTCACATACTTGGGCAATAGGAATAAATCAGCTAAGTGTACTTGCCCATGATTTTCACTCACTTCATTAATCGTTAGACTATAGCGTTGGAGGCTGAACAGAGTGATCAGATAGCTAATGAGAACACAGGACTACTTGTAAACACAAAGTCCAATTGTTTCGGAAGCACGAAGTCAAGATTTTCTAGAGTTACAATCACATGCAGCTAGCAAATGTGTCTGTAACTTCCTATACAAAAATGTAAACTATAGAGTTGGGGTTCCCCTCCCAAGACATTAATTTGTTCACTATACTCCATTCTCGACTTCATACGTGATAATTCTTTCATGTTGCTGGGAGCTTAAGAAAATAATTGATCATGATATCACCTAGAAGTTTCAGCAGAAGTAGCTTCCCAATTGTCAAGAAGCATCACTGATAAAACCACATAATGTCACGGGACAAATGCGAGTAACATTGACAAATGGTGTGTGTTGATATCAGCAGAAACACAGAGAGAGGGAAGAAATCTCCAAGAAAAATCTGCATCTTCAGATGCCTTATTAGAACAACTAGTTTCATCATTAGAACCTATGTTGCCGCTAGGTGTGTGCCGGATCCTCCAAAAGTAATTCATTTTTGGAGGATCCGACACGAGTGAGCATTTTTTTGGAGAATCTGAGCAACATAGATTAGAACAACGTCCCAAGAATGTAGGAGGAAGCTGAAGTTTGCTTGTTGCCTATGGTTTTCTTCTTTAACATTTTGGTCCAAGTACACTATAAAGAGGCGCCGGCTCAAGTGTATCAGGGATTTATACTAGATTTTCCTAAATACAATAGAAGGAAAATAGTAACTTTGAGAAAGCTCTTGATCATTCATACGTTGATAGAACAAAATAGTTCGCAGTGATACGCAACTCTGAAATACACAGTAAAGGCACAAATCACTGCAAATAATAATTTTTTTAAAAAAGCAAACTAGTAAGTCTTGGCTTGATGCCTCCTATATTTTACGCATGAGAACCTAAAAGCTATGTTAGTCGGATTCTCTGAAATACTGATGTCGCCGCACCTGTATTGGATCCTCAAAAAACAAGTAACTTTCAAGGATCTGACACAATCGATGACATTTTTGAAGGATCCAAGCAACCTTAGCTAGGTCTAAACAGATCCTTTTCCTTAGTTTCTAGCATTAATCTACCTCTTAGTAGCCATTGGAGTTCCTATTCTTTTGTTTCAATCGCTCAAAACATCAGTCAAGTAACTCTCTTAAAATACATATCCACCATTCAAGTGTTTTATTGGGGATAAGTTTTGTGCCTTTCTTCATTATGCCAACACTAACCTTAGGTACTTTTCGACATGGCATTTTTTAACTATAGCAATTAGCAGGAAAAGTCTATCGGAAACAACCTCTCTATCTTACAAGTAGGGACTAGGGGTCAGGTCTGCGTACACCCCAACCTCCCCAAACCCCACTAGTGGGATCACATTGGGGATTACATTGGGTATGTTGTTGTTGTAGCAGTTAGCAGGGAAAGTAAAAACAGCTTAGTAAAAGTAATGTATTTTTTCACTTCGTAGAGGAAGAAGTCACAATAACATAAATTGTTTACCTTGTTTTTCAGTAAGAATAGACAAAAGTTCCCCTTAGTTTCACATTTCAAAGAACATCAAAATGGTTTCACTTGTTATAAATCAATCAACTTCCATCATAGTGGTATTATGACAGCCTTGTAAAACATGTTCAACTTTTACCATATAAGAACAGAAGAAAAAGAATAAAGATCCTAATCCAAATAAATACCATTCTGCATACTAAATTGGAAAGAGTAGCAGAAAAGTACTTCACTCAAGAAACTGTATAACTATAAGAGTTGAACTCCTATTCTGAAGGCAGAGACTCCACGTTACATTTACTTGCACTCTGCAAGTAAAATACAGTCTCAGGATCTTCTAAACTCACGTAGAACAAGTCACCAATATGAAAAGAAGCAGGTCACTCAAATGGTTGATCCCTAGAAATTCAACATGTTTAGTACTCCTGTTCTAATATGGAAATTCTGAACATTCAAAGCAAGAATCAGCCAACAAATTTACCACGACAATGAGTTATGCACTAGCCTCTTCCTTAAAACCAAGCTTTAAACCCCTGCAAGAATAGTTCAACCCAAGCCAATAAATCCATCAAAACAATCTTCACACACTCTTGAGAAAAGGAGAAAGAATAAACAACTAATTCTTACTAATCAAGACTTGCTATCAATCACTCACATGAAAATTAAATAGGCAAACTCGAAACACCAATTAGGATAGCAGTTCAAAAGTAACTAGATATCAGAAATATTAATGTCACAATTTATTTGATGCTTGCCCGTACACATATCTCCTTTATATTGTTTTTCTTTTTTTGATATGAACCTGACACCCCCACCCTAAAAATAACACATTCCCAGGAGTTTTTGCTCCCTAGGTTACTCAAACCTTGAACCTCATTGTTGGAGGTGGAGGACCCTTTGAATCAGGCCATGCCTCTCTTGAGCTCATATATACCATTGTTATCACAGGCGAAAAGCGCAAAAGAACTCTAATGTTTGTTGGTGTTTTAAGTGCAAATAAGGAGTGAACTTTAATGATGAAAGGCGCAAATGGAGGGAAGAAAATACAAATATGTATGTGTAGTACAAGACTAATAATTATAAAGCGTGAATGACAAATATATGGACAACAAAATTGAAAAGAAAAAAAGAAGATAAAAGGAAACATCAATTGGTTAGAGTCACTTCTTCATGATTACGCTCATTCGCAAGGAAAAGTATGTCTCAGATCCTTGATGACAACCTTTGAAAAAATTGATTTATACTAACTTAAACAAATGTTAGAAGTGAAATGGGAGTTCCCCGTTCACTATAAAAATGCAAACTTTACCAATTTGAGCTTGGCACTTGGAAAACTCGATAGTCTATATCAAATATAGCAATAAACACATGGGGCAATCAGCATGAACATAACTGCAAGTATAAAATTCAGGATGTAAAAACACACCTCCCCTTGAGTCATTATCATCCAAAAGTCTCTGAACCCTCTTCTTACCACAATACTGCCTATCAAAATGCTTAACCTATGCATACCATAACCGACACGAATAAACATCAATACATCAAGAAAAAAGCTAAAATCCCACAATCCATATAGAAAAAAGAACCGATATCCGTTAAGTTTAAAGCTTTAATAACCTTACCCAAGTAGGTCTACATTGTTTCACATATTCCTCCCTGGTTTTCTTGCATTCAACAGGGTATAAAAGCCCAACTGTCGCGATTTCTGTAGGTTCCTTGTTAGATTCTTTCTCCAAACATGAATAAAATGCATCTCTTGCCTTTTAAAAACAACAATTTAATAGCTTCAATTAGTTTTATCAAGATCAGGGTCATAGCCAAAAAAATTACAAAGGGGGTGTCAACATAATGTATATAAAAGAACTACTTTATTTTTTTTGATACCCGATAAATCTGTCTGTGACCTGCTGCCCTTTGGACCAATCACAGGCTTCTAAAAGAACTAAACTTTAACTTAGCTAAACAGTATAGTTTTCCGGCGAAGGGGGGGTGTTGGTTCATTACAAATATTATCAATAACCCATTAATCTATGGACTTTAGAATCACGAACCCATAAACTCAAAATCTTAACTCCTCCACTAATCAAGATTGATCAAAATATACATTTTGGACCTTAAAGAACAAAAAATTATGCAAAAAATAGTGAAAAACCATACCTTGTAACAAGAAATTCGAGCTTGTGAAAGAACATCTGTATGAATTTTATCAGTATTTTGTGATGCGTATGCTTCCAACGCCATTGACAACCAAAAGAGGAAGCTAAGGGAAGAAAACAAATACAGTGAGAGAAATTGAAAAAAAGCTTTAGTTTTTGTCCCATGAAGTTTACTAGCCCAAATAAAATGGGCCAACATGGGCTTTTTTGAAATTTAATGAAAGCCCAATTTTAACTTTATATTTTTCAGTTTCATCCCCTTAGGTGAAATTTGATTGGTTCATCAGAAACGACCTAGTGACCAATACTCACTGAGTTACTATGACAAACATTGTTTTTTCTACATTGTGGGGTCATGAACACGAATTTATGATTTGATTTTTTTTTTGTGTATTAGTACTTGTTGATTTTTGTGAATTTGATTGACGGACGTTGATTGGTTTGGAATTTGGTTGATCCATTGGAAATGGCATGATGATTAATACTTTATATGACAAACAATGCTGTTTTTTGGTGTTTTGAGATCATGAAATATGAATTAATGATTATGGATGCTTATTGTATGTATTAGTACATGTTAGTTGATTTTCGTGAATTTGATCAACAAATTTTGATTGGCTTGAAATTTGATCGATCAATAAAAAATGATCTGGTGATCCATATTTGCCCTGGCAGACAACATTTTTTGGTGTTTTGGGATCGTGATACATGAATTCATGATTATGAGTGTCTTTTATCTGTATTAATATATGTTGATTTTTTTGAATTTGATGGACGGGTTTCAATTTGAACAATTGAATTTGCAGTACGATAATTTAATTATACACCATTTTTTTAAAGAAAAAGACAAACTTTTGGGCCATAACAATAAAAAAGTCAGAAACATGTTCAGATATACACTAGTGACTAGTCACTTGATTGATGCTAAGTCTAACCACTAATTAGTATATAGTGATTACTTCAGTTTGTCTAATCACTGTTTTGGATAAAGTGATTAACTTAAGCACATTGGTTAAAGTGATTAACTTGATCATTTTAGTAGTCACTATTCTTTGAAAAGTTAACGCAAGCATGTTCATAGGGTTTCCAACTTCAGAAGACATCTTTTCATCATGCATAGGGACATTAAAGTTATCGGGTTCGAGTCCTACGGAATATAAAGTTATCTTAATTAAAGAATATTTTATTTTTTTAGGTAAGATTTTTCAACACAAATTTAAATCTAATCAAATTTCGTTACAAATTCGAATATCAAGTAGAGGTTATCTGGGAGCTGATTTGGAGGTATAAAGGTACGTTATACATGTATTAAATTATGCATAAGTAATATTGTGTCTGATAGTTATTTAGGATATAAGTTATTTATGTATTTGGTTTGCAATTTAATTAGAAACTAGCATACTTAATTTACGTATAAGTTATGAGATAATCTATATAATATTTTATGAAAAATAAAATAAAATTGAATAATAAGTAAACAAATGACTTTATAATTAATCTCAGCATTACTAGGAATAATACATAACTCTAAAGAGTTATTTGGTGTGAGGTATACTACATAATAATCCCAGTGATAAAATGAAGGATTGTTTTATCCTCCATACTAATTGGAGGTATTAGGTAGTCCTAAGATTATTTATCTCACTATTTATACCTTATGAGTCGTTTGGTGTGAGATATAAAATATAAGCTTAAATCATCGATAGCCCCTTAAAGTTGTCCGCATAATTCATTTAGACACCTCAATTGAGACTCTTACCTATTAGACACTTTAATATTAACGAATATTTATCTATTGAACATANTTATTAGTCGTTTGGTGTGAGATATAAAATATAAGCTTAAGTCATCGATAGCCCCTTAAAGTTGTCCGCATAATTCATTTAGACACCTCAATTGAGACTCTTACCTATTAGACACTTTAATATTAACGAATATTTATCTATTGAACATAAAATGACAACTAGCTTTAAAAATATTGTGCGTGTAATTCACACACATTATCTTGACAAAATCACGAATAGAATTACGACACATGGGCCCATAATTTTAATTTTGAAAAATAAAAAATAATTTCCTGCCTTTAATAATATAGAAATAATTAAATTGATAAAAAAAAATCTCTCCCCCCACCCCCACCTAACCTATTACCCTTTCTTCTTCATCTTCTTCTTTGTCATTCCGCCATCGCCATTCACCATTGATTCCTCCGGTGATAACAAAAAAAAATGTCTAGCCCCACCTCATCCCCGAATTCACCCACCAAATCCTTTCCTCTTTCTTTTTCTTCGTTATATTCTATTCCTCCAGCGGCTATTAAGATTTTTATAAAAATAATCGACCTCGATAAATTATTTCGAAATCGACATATCAAAAAAATTTATAATATTTTTAATAAGTGGTGATGGTTGCTCGATCGGAGTTATTGTAAATAAATGCATAAATATTGGTCAACTTTTTAACTCCAATAGTCAATTTTTTTTTCTTCTTCTTGCAAATTCAACAGGCAATTTGTGTTACAGAAAATGAGAAAAAAAAATGAATCAAAACAAAAGGCAAAGAAATTTGAAGTTTTTAAAATGGTAGGTTGAAGAAGAAGATGACTTGCACATGAGTTTGGGGGTGAGCTTTTTTTTTTTTTGATGATTTAAAAGATTAATGCTTAATTAAATTAATTTTTTATTTATTTAGTCAATGCATACCAAGTGTCAAGAAAGTAGGTACAAATTTATTTTTAAAAAATAAAAAAAAAATGCATTCACGCGCTCAGCAGCAGTGAGATACACTTATTTTGCCACATCAACATTTTGTGTTTAATAGGTACTTGTCTTGAATAGTTTAGGTGTTCAATATGTACTAGCCCTAGTTGACATGTCTAAATGAATTATATAGACAACTTTAATGAGCTGCCGATGACTTAAGCCTAAAATATAATAATCCTAGGATAAAATACAAGATTATTTTATCTTAATTCATACGTTTTGTTAGAGGTATTAGATAGTCATTAGACTATTTATCCCACTATTCATATCATAGTAATGATAAATTATCCCATATGATTAACTTATCCCTCGACATAATTAATTTCAAAATAACTTATTCCAACTAATATAACCCCTTAGTAATAAATAAGTTATCACATATACAATATAAAATATCTTATTTCATTAATTTCGAGATAACTTATTTCCCATCAAATGATACTGAACATGAACTTTAAAGCAACCCATCAATGGCCACAAGGGTCCCCACTTATTTAATTTCCAATAAACGTCAGCTAAATGAACTTGTTTTGTACTTTGTCTTGTACCAAAAATTAAACAAAGTGGTGAAAAGATGCATTTGTGCTATCCACATGACATTTTAACAGCACCTTTAAATGTGTAGGGTTAATGTGCATCATCATTATATAAAATACTACTACTATTTGACAATTCAGATTGTACAAAAGTACCATTTTTTTTACTTATATAGCATAGTCAAATAGTTGTTATTTTAGTGATTATTTTTTTTCTCTTTGAGAGATCTGAAATTCAATGGCCATGGAAGAGAGGGACTGACAGAAGAGAGTGAGCATACACATATAATTATATAAATATTTTTGCTTAATTTTCTTGATATATATTGTATATATAATTTTGCGAGTGCTCACTTCTCTTTCTGTCAATCTCTCTAGGAATGGTCAAATGGTACGTGAGTTAGATTTAGATTGTATTGTGAGATTGTTTGGTTTCAATTGTGTTAAAAGGGAGAAATGCAATGAGTCAAACCATAGTGGAAGAGGATCGGATTGGCCTAACCTATGGTGTACCGCCAGGTAGACTTACCAGTTTTGTTTTTTATTAGGGTGAATTTTGGGAATAGTGAGTGGAAAGGAATTTATTTGATATTAATTATCGAATTGTCTTAGTGAAAAATTCGTCATGGTCAAAAAGCACAACATTGAATATTATCTATATAGTTTTCTAGAGTAGAGATATAGTAGCATACTCCCTCCTATATGAAGAAAGATAGAGAATAATTATTTCGAATCAAATTCAAAATTTATCTCGATATCGATATGATATAAATCTCTCAATTGAAGATCTATAGGTTAGTGATTTCATAATCCATGTGATTATATATATATATATATTTTGAACTTTTGCTCAGTTGAACTCGTAGAACTATAGAAAAATGTGAAAAAGATGGATACAATGAATTTAGGTAGCAAAAAGGAATTCTCTCTTTTATAGCACCCTAGACATAGACATGACACTGACCAGAAAAAAAAAATTCACATTGACTATTGAACCAATTTTTTTTTAAATTTTTTTTGGGAATTCTGTATTGATATTATCTTTTACAAAGTTTAAAACTTTATTATTCTAGTAGTTTTTTTTTTTGTTGGAAAATATCTAGCAGCAGCAGATCAAGAAAAGTAAAATTTCCAGTTTTTAGGTTTTGTGGATTTGTAAGGTAACCCTGTTTACTGTTCTCATTTTAACAGAAAAAAAAACTGCAAATATTCATATTTTTATTTTTATTTTGAGAATTAATTTGGTACTATATGAGTGGAGGGCGTATTGAAAACAATCTCTATACTCCTGTACAAAGGTCATAGGGTGAGATTTGCCTGCATTTATCTTTTCTAGAATCTCATTCGTGAAATTATACTGAGTAGTGATGGAGTCAAGTAGGGAAAAGGGGTATATCCGAATTTTCTTTGGCTGAAAATTATACTATTTATATATGTTATCGAAATTATCTTTTATATGAATATATATAATAGATATTGAACCCTTTTAAATTCTTTGCATGTTTACTTTTTTATATTTTGAACTTCTTAGTGAAAATTCTGGTGCCGCCACCGACACTAGTATATAGGATGACATGAATCTGTGTTGTAAGTTGATTTGTTTATTGAAATGCTACAGATTTGTTTATTTTTTATATGTGGGATCATGTTATATTTTATGTAGGTTTTGATGAGCTAATTTCTTTTCAATATTATGAAGTAATTATATATGTTTTTTTGGTTCTTTTGCAGAGGGCAAGGAAGAAAAATTAGTAAAGAATAGAACTTTGAATATTGCTATCAATGGAAGTTGAAAAAGTTCCTCTTACAGGTTAGGAGTTTCTTCAAATTGTGAGCTTTTATATTTGATAAATTTTTTAAAGTTGTTATTTTTTCTCAATAAAAAGACAGTTCCCTATTAGGACCTTGTGGTTTAGGTTTTAATTGTAATGGTTATGTTGTGTTTTGGGCTATATTGCTTGGAATTTCTAAAAATGTTACTGCACTCGTGTCGAATCCCCTAAAAGTGATGTCTGACACGCAATCGTTGTCATTTTTGAAGAGTTTGAGCATATAGGTTTTGGGTGTATACAAAGCTGCTAACTTTAGCATATAATCCTTAATGTTATCAGTGTGGCTACAATATAGTTTCAAGTTTGTGTCTTTCGAAATTGGGTGATTGAGTTGGAAGTGATAACTTTTGTTTCAAACAGATCTATTTGAGTAGTCAAGATTTGGGGATTTAGTTTTGAGTCTATATTTGTTTTTGGTGGAATTAGTGATACCATAGAGATATGTTACTGTAACTTGAGGCAGTAAAGATGTTATCTCTACTAATAAATCGAGGGATATGTTACATGGTGAGACTTCGCGAGGACCTAATAGCATTTGCATTGAAAAGAAATTGTTGGAGTAGGTTCGGAGGCAGATTTAGGATTTAAGCTTTCTAGGTTCAACCTTTAAGATTTTTAGCATTGAACCTTTGTAATTTTTACTATTTATTGCAATTTCAGTGGTTTTTTACACATAAATTTATGTTCCGCATTGGAAGTACTATGTTTAGATGAACCTGCTGCTAAATAGATGCATTCGTATAATCTTCATACTTTTGCCGATTATAAGTGAGTTCTACTTTCCTTCTTCTTGATGCTTTCAAATGAAATGGAATATTTCAGTGATGTGCTTGCTTTCATTCGTATAATATAGGTTTTGCCCAAAGCAATATTAGAGTTATTTTCTACATAAATATGGTAGGTTTCGATCTGTTGTGACATTATGTAGCATCTCCAACAATTTCTGAACTCAAATTGCACTATGAATGAGGCTAATGTGACATTATTATCTTCACAAGTAGAAACAGTCACAGAGGTTTCTTTTTTGAACACAAAGTAAATGTCGCGTCTTCCATAAGAAATACAAAACCAGTAGTACTCATTTGATTCACCCCATTCAGTGTTGCCATTTGCCAACAAGTTCGAAATTTTCAGATGGAGAAAATCAATAGTCTATAATTAAATTAATCACCTTTGACATATCGATGAGTCGAGTACTTTCTTCCATCAATCATCCAAGTTCTTATGTACTCTTTTAAGTAAGTGTAATCCTGCAAAAGACTTAAAAGACCTATATAATGGCTTTGAACTATCAAACTAGTACACTACGATACATAAAGTCCAACTCTCCCTAAAAATATGGCGGAGGGAAAATGGCAAAAAAGAGAAGGTTAGAAGGAAGAACACATATGTAGAGTTGATATTTCCTCTTCTTGCTTGATTTGCTCCAATGAACCGAGAATGTAAAGTACTAATTAAATTTATCAACTTCATTTGTTAAACTTCCGTCTTAGCTTGGGACTCCATCAAAAGACGAAATCTTGCAAAGTCGTCATAACTCATTGTGGCCATAGAAAATATATGACTTACTTGATCAAAGTCTTGATATAAATGAGTTTGAATTTTTTCTTCTCGATGCATCTTCGAATGAAATAGGACCTTGGATCGATTTGGTTACTTCGTTCATGGAATAATAGCTTTCCTCCCGAAGAAATAACATAGTTATCATTTCTCGTGTCTAAGGATGTTCATGGTTCGGTCTGATTCAGTTTCCATAAATATGAACTCAAATCAACTATGTTAGTTTTTTTTTTTGGTTTGGTTTTCACTTCTTTTTCTGTTTTGTCGTTTGTTTTCACATGCATTTCTTAGTGATTCCTTTGTCCAGATAGATCTAATTGACTAATCAAAATTTGGGGATTTGGTTTTGATTGAACAAATATAGCATTAAGAACTGTAACTTTCATTTTTGTCTTGGTGGATTTAGATTGTTTGTTTTGGTAATTGAAGTCTGCTTTGGCTGTTTAATGGATGGTGTTAACAGTTGATAGTGGTACATGGAGAAGGGGAACTAAGAACCCGAAAAAATATATGAACCAACTAAATCTTGCCCTCATACTTTAATGCCTTAGTAAATATGTCAGTGAAGTGAAGTGATCATAGTCTTGATACAAGTGAATTCTACTTCTTTCTTCTTGATGCTTCCAGATTATGTAGAATATTGTATCGATGATATACTGTTGTTGTGTCTTCCATGAAATAGTAGCCAGTGGTACTCTTGCGATCATATACTGTTGCTAGTGCGATTCATTGACTTGCTATTCTGCTTTAAAGTTTTCTTGTATGTAGCTTGTATAAACTCCTTGAGATGAATGCCATCAACATATTGCTTTGCTCCAATGCTAAGATATTAGAAGATATGTGATTACTGTTAGTTTCATGCCATCACTTGCTTGAATTCATTAAATGTTTTTTAATAACGGTGACGTCAGGGTCAGGTAGTTTGCGCACACCTCGATCATTTCACCGGGTACCTGATACCTCCACAACATATGTAGCCCATCGGGTAATTTTGTCTGCCAAGGCTTAACAAATGAGAACAAAACACCTTGCCTCCACTAAGGTATGAACTTGAGATCTCGTAGTTCTCCTCTCACTTTATTGACCACTATTAATAGGCACATCCTTGGGTGAAATTCATTTGAACATATATATTTAAACTATTGATAGTTGTGGTTGTTGTCTACATGGTATGCGACACCACACAATGTTGACTAATGTTGAGCCAGGAGATATTCCCTTGGATCATTATAGCGCTTGTTGAACAGTTGAGTAGAAATGGATAGGTTATAAGAAGTAGAAAACCCATATCAATCTATCTCTATAGGAGACAACATGACCAAAGGACGGGAACGGTTAAATCCTTTGGAAAAGAATTCACCCCCTCATCAATTATATATTATGAAATGAAGGAAATACCTCCATTTCCATCTTCTTTATCAAAAAGTGTTCTTATGTGTATAAATGGTAAAAGTTGAAATCCATGGTCTTGAAGAAGCTTTAATTCCTATAAGGCTTCTTTCAGTTTCAAGACTTAGTCTTTATGCTCTTTGGTTATGTAGCACACATGTTGAGTATAAACATCGTTTTCGTCAAGTTAACAAAAGCCATTTTACTAGATATTGTGTGTTTCTGTAAGGGGAAGAAGAAAGAATAATCAGTGATAAGAATATTAGAGAGTTTTAATTTTAGTCCTGTTATTGGCATAAAGGTTCTCATGGAGAAATCTCTGATTATGGTTTCAGAAGGTCGGATATTAATGCATCAATTGATACAAGAAATCGGTTGGTATATTACTTGACAAGATGCTTCGGATGATTAAAGAAGATATAGTAGGTTGTGGATGCCTGGGAATATTTTTCATGTATTTAGAGGAGATTTACCAAGTGTTTGCACAAACTATGTTGCTTGGACTCTTTAAAAATGGCGGTGGGTGCATGTCGGATCCTCCAAAAGTAGTGCATTTTCGTAGGATCCAACACGTGTGCGGCATCAACTTTGGAGAGTCCGAGCAACATAGTGCACAAATGATAAATCTCTAATTAGTTATTAGTTCAAGCAGCAACTGATGTATGATGTAACTTTATAAATATCCATGATCATACTTCTTTCTCCAATTTTCCTTTTTGCCTGTTTGTTCTTTCTTAATAATCAGGGCGTTGAAAAGATCGAAGGCATGTGACTGAACTTGTAGTGCAGTTTCTCAGTATCCAAAATTCAAATGTTTGTCAGGGTCCTGATTTTCTTCATGGTGAGTTGAGTTGGATGTCCATCAAGAAGTCTGTCTGTTAGTTTTCGGGAGAGAAAAGCTTGTTGTTTTGAAGTTGAAAGATAGCTGAATTACACAACTTTGGCAAGGCTCCAACGTTTATATATGGTCGGAGTACTAATTATCTGGCTATTTTGCTTTCTTGCTGTTTGATTTGTTTCATTATGACAGGTTCTAGTAAGGTTGATTTGTTTCATCAACCTTAGCCAATGACAGAAGCTAGCAAGGACCCCGGATTTTTCAGGTACCAGTAATCTTGAAAGTGTTAAGGTTTTGATTCTATCAGCCTGCTTAAAACTCGAAAAGTTCCTAAAAAAATAGAAGAAGAAATGAATCGTTTTTCGAAAGTGTACTTGGATGGAGCTTCTTTGGGAGAGGTACGCGCATCACTTGAGAACCTTCCAGGGGTTAGTTTTAATGTTTGATAAATCTTAGTTACTGCAAGCATCTTGAGAATCTCCCAAGCAGTGTTTTTAGATTGAAGTGTCTTAAGAACACTTGCTCTATTCGGGTGCTCAAGACTCGAAAAAATATCAGATGATGTGGGACTTTTAACGGGCTTAGAGGAGCTCCGCTGTGATGGCACAGCCATCCGAACACTTGTCTTTTCGTGGATATAATGCTTTGGGTTTAAAAGTAGACAACTCATTCTTCTCCGTTTGGCTTCCAGGAGAAGGCCAAAACCCCACGGGTCTAATTTATCGAGTCTTTGTTCATTGACAATGTTTGACTAGTCGCTGCAATATCTACAGAGGCTGGAGGCACCCTATGTAATCTTCGGTACTTATCATCTTTGGTAGAACTGAATCTTAGTGGTAACAGTTTTACCGATAGTCCAGCTACAAGCATCAGTGATCTTACCCGACTCATACACCTCGAATTGGTAGCTTGTGAGTTTTTTCAGAGCTTCCTCAATGTATAGATGAGGTGCATGCAGATGAATGTTACATCTTTGGGATAACAGGCATCAACTAGTCAAATATCCAATGTTGCGCCGAGTTCACATTGGACATGGTTGATGCAATTATGGAATAACATGCTCAAGGTAACTGCAGAATGACAGGCAAATAACATTCCTTTAATGGAGATATATCTGTGGATTCAGACTAACTGAGCTATGTTTTAAAGTCAGCAGCAGATCCACAAAGCAGGAATTCGAGTTAGACGATAGGATTCAGTCTGGTTCTCTTGCCAGGATAGGCCTTGGGACGGAGCTAGCATGGAAAGTACGGGCCAGAATTCAGTTACTTCGGAGCAAATCCTGTATATATTTGTTCATTGAATATCTATATCTTTAACTTTTGGATTCACCTCTAATCGTAAGTGAATGTATGATCCAGAAGAAACATGTCAAGTTCTTCAATGTGCAGAGAGATTGTTGTTTGTCAAATTACACCTCTTATTCAACTGGTGTATCTTGTTCAAGAGTTCTTGATAAGTAACTTTCTATAATCTATTGTTGTTGTATTCAAATGTACCTTGTCATATAAATTCATCCTCAAGTTTTTTTTTTTTTTGCTTGTTTCCTATTTTCTTTTCATTGAATGGACTATTTTTATTACGTATTTGCTACTTTCCACCAACACATGAAAACACATGAAATAGTTAGTATCGCACAAGAAGTCAATACGAATCTTTCGTGGATTGCACCAATCACCTGTGGGAGGTCCTTTTCGCCTTAAATTCAAGTTGATAATACAACAACATACCATTGTGTTTCTACTAGTGGAGTGTTGGAAGAATAGAGTATATGAATACCTTACCCTTGTCTCGTGGAAATAAATGAATTATTTTCGAAAGACCCTTGGCATCAAGTTGATAATAGTCATTCTTCAAAATCATACAAGTAAAACATGGATAAGAAATGAGAAGGGGACAAAGTGCTGTTGAATTATCATGCCAACGCCTACCAAAGAAAAGCAAATTGCCATCACACCAACAATAGCACTCCATAAAATAAAAAACAAAATAGCAGTACCCTATCTTTTTGAGCATGAATTTAAGATTAATTAGGGTCAAATGTGAACATCGAACACTGAATAAAAAACAAAAAGAGACATAATTAAGATACATTGTCAAATTCAAGAATACATCTAACAACAAGAACAAGACCAAAACTAAACAAATACAATCCTCTTCAACACATGAATTCTAGAGACAATACTTCAGAGATTCAGTCCCAATCTCAAGAATACATGTTCATTGCGAAGGATTCAATCTAGCCACAAGTTCACATACGGACTATCTTGTTACGACTTCACCCCACTGAAGTAAACACTAAAAGTGGTCACCAAATTTGACTATTTTTTGTAATGAAGGGGCAAATTGACAAGATAAGGTACTCCCATGTGTATAAAAGCATAAGTAGGCCCCTAGTCAAAATATGATAGCATATAGGGTTTGCAAGGATGAAGATACTAAAGTGATTTGGGACACTCCTGGTGAGCTTTCTACCACATGAACAAGGATAAAACTGAACAAATTCAATCATCTTAACACATGAATTCAAGAAACATACTTTAGATTCCGTCTTAATTTCAAGAATACATCAAACAACAAGAACAAAACTAAACGTTTCAATCACTCAAACACGTGATTTCAAGAGACATACTTCAGAGATTTTAAGTCTCGATTTCAAGAATACATCTAACAGCAAAAACAAGAACAAAACTAAACGATTCAATCACACAAACACGAATTCAAGAGACATAATTCAAGAGACATAATTCAAGAGATTCAGTCTCAATTTCAAGAATACATCTAACAACAAGAACAAGAACAAAACTAAACGATTCAATCACTCAACCACGAATTCAAGAGACTCTGTCTCAATTTCAAGAACACATCTAAACAACAAGAACAAGAACAAAAACTAAACAAATTCCATCTCTCGAACACATGAATTCAAGAGACATACTTCAGAGATTAAGTCTCAATTTCAAGAACACATCTAAACAACAAGAACAAGAACAATACTAAACAAATTCAATTTCTCTAACACATGAATCTAATAGTAGCTTTTATTAACTCAAGCAATTGTTGGATTCTCAGGTGCTGATTTCCAAACAATGTCCTTGAGTGCTGGCCTAAGCTCTTTGCTGCAGAACTGATTATATTCCAATGTGTCACCACAAGCTTTCCTCACCTCCACAACCAGAAATGAAGGTGTCACAGCAAATATATCAGCAGAAATACCCAACTTCCCTTTCCTCCCACTCTCTTGCCCCTGCAATCTAACACTAGAATCACTCCTCTTTAAGCTGAATTTCGACGTTTTAGCCACTTCCTCGAGCTTCGAAATCACACTGCTAGCTGGCTTTGTTGTTGCAAATCTCAACTGTTCCTTCTCCTTCCTCTTCTTTTCCTCAAACAACGGAGACAAATCAAACCCCTCCGACAAAGAAATGATATGAAAAGCATTCAAAGACTCAATCTTTTTCACCTTTCCTACCCAATCTTCATCTCCCACATGAGCAAACTCTTCCTCCTCCTTACTCCTCAAAGTCCTTGGCACAGTCTTCTTGAACCAATTAGACTCCATAATCTTTGAAGCAGTAATCCGAGTTCTCGGATTTGGATCCAACATCTTTACTATCAACTTTTTTGCATCAGATGACATCCAAGGTGGACACTTAAAATCACCCTTGTGAATTTTCTTATACATAGCCATAATATTATCATCTTGAAATGGTAAAAATCCAGCTAAAAGCACATAAAGAATTACTCCACATGACCAAATATCTGATGTTGCACCATCATATCCATGATTACCAAGTACTTCAGGGGCAACATAAGCAGGAGTACCACAAGTTGTATGCAATAAACCATCTTGCCTTAAATGATCAGTAAAAGCACTAAGCCCGAAATCGGTTACCTTAAGATTACCTTCTTCATCTAACAACAAATTCTCAGGCTTTAAATCCCTGTGATAAACACCACGGCTATGACAAAAATCAATTGCAGAAATCAACTGCTGGAAATAGCCTCGAGCATTGTCTTCTCTGAGCTTACCTTTAGCTACTTTTTCGAACAATTCACCACCTTTAACGTACTCCATGGCGAAGTAAATCTTCGTTTTGCTTGCCATAACTTCATGAAGCTCGACAATGTTTGGATGTTTCACCATTTTCATGACGGAGATTTCTCGTTTGATTTGCTCCATCATTCCTACTTTTATCACCTTCTCTTTTCCAACAACTTTCATTGCTATATTCTCCCCTGTTACCACGTTACGAGCATGGTAAACTTTAGCAAAAGAACCTTGACCCAAAACTCGTCCGAGCTCATATTTACCATACAAAACAGCACATTTTTCTTCTGGCCCCATTATAAAACACTGGTTCGGGGAAATTGAACAACTTTTCTGAAGCAAGATCGAAAAGGGTGTTCGATTTTTGAAAAAAAAAATTGATGGGTTTAAATGGAAGTGAAAGGGGGGTGGGGATTGAGTTCACTCGTCTCCGACGTGTTTCCGGTGGAAACTCCGGCCGCCGACGAACGAAATTCAAAAAGGGTATATAGTTTTTGTTAAGAAAAAACAAATGGGTTTATAAATGAGATGGAAAAGGGTGTTGGGTGAGTGAGTTCACCCGTCTTCTACGTGTTTCCGGTGACAATTCCGATGGCAATTCCGGCCTCCTCCGGCGAGTGAAATTTGGGGCTTAAAGCCTCCTAAAATCAAACTAGAAAAAAGGGATTTGCCTCTCATCTCTCTGCATTCCCAAAATCGGAACCAAAAACTGGGTTTAGGTTTTCTCTCTAGGGTTTGTAAAAATCAAAGACGGGTTTGCTTCTTTAGGTTTCTGCAATTTCTGAACAATGGTGGCAACTGAAGGTGAATTTATAGTCGGTTCAAGGGTAATACTGTCTTTTTGTCACCCAACATGAGGCTGTTTGGTTGTTCGACACGTGTCGTATTGTTACGGGTTGCATGGGAATTTGCTTGTTTTACGTAGCAATAAAAATCGGACACGTGGATTTTTGAGCAGCTTGGAATCAGTGTTATTGAAGTGAAAGAGTCAGTAACCGCCTCTTTGGATGTTAATGACTATTTTGCCCCTGCAATATTTCCGCTTCGATAAATACTTACTCGCATCGAGTGATTATACAAATCGAGTTAGATGTTACGGAATTGAAGTGAAAATAGATGTTATTTTTGTGATACATAGTTCGTGTTATTGAATTCAGGTGAAATCAATGTTTCAAGGCTAAATCGTCAACGAAATATAAGTATTGTTATGTAGTAAGTAACTGACGAATAATACTTATATGGTAGATGGTATATTATTATGTATTTTTATTTGATGGTATATTTTCGAAAAATAATATAGAGCGTCCTAAATAGGTAAATTGCACTAATTAGACATGGTAAACAAAGTTTTTTTTTTCTTTTAATTCTTTTAATATTGTTGGCTCAATATTTATCTTAATTAATAATCATAAATAGAAAGAAAATTCTGAAATAATCATATTTTTCATGGGGTATGAATAAATAATTAAGAAGCTCCTTAGAAATTTCACTTTAGATGAATATCAACTGAATTATTGCACTCTTGATTTTATTAATTAAAAAAAAATAGGTATAAAAGGACAAATTTAATTTGTACACCATTTTAGCACATAGGTTCAATATATAGAACTCCTAGCTACCAATCAAAATTATTATGCATTCTGAGTTAGTAGGTTAACACGAGGTCTCGGGTTGAAAATCCTGTTAGGAGCCCTACAATATGCGATCCAAATTTAATTAGAGTTTCAATATGAACTCCGAACACTAGATTGAAAACAAAAAAAAGTTTAATAATTAAGGTCCGCACAATCTATTCTAATATATATATATATATATATAATACATGTTAATTAATTATGGTTAAGTAAAATGAACTATAAATTTAAACACATGACATGCGTGTATTGGCTTGATGTATATATCCGATGCGGATAAATTTTACCTAAAATAGACTATTCAACACCTTCTTAAGGATAGTATACATCAATATATAATTGAGGTGGTGTAATAAATGAGATCACTTTTGATTATTTTTCCTCTTAATAAACCACATGCGCGTCAGAGCAAGTACACACTATTAGTATCGATTCAACATAATTCATTATTTAGCTTGAATCAAATCTTATGTATATGAGTTAAAAGTTTATTAAATATACACATATATAGATTGCCATATTAGATGGACATCGTATTAAAAATAGTTATAGCATATTACTTGATTACTTAATAAATCAAGATAGTATTGATTATTATTTTTCTATTTTAATTTACCCCTACAATTAATATAACCTTATGTGAACAATTCCCAATATTAGCTATTCTTTTACTTTATGTTATGTGCATTGACATTAACAAAGGGTAAAATAGTAAAGTTGAACATTCTATAATATTTTTTTAATCACTTGTAATATAGAAAATGTTCATCTAATATGAAACGAAGGAAGTAGCACTTAAAATCGCCAACCAATAATATCAAATACTAGTTGATTAAAGCAAAAAAAATAAAATAAGTCACCCTAAAATCGAACGAGAAATATTAGTAGCTGAATATCTAAAATTTCACCTTATCGATAAGAATTTGATTTTCCACCTTACAATTCATTTTCTCTTTTCATGCCCTTTCTACCTCCACTTTTTTTTTTTTTTTAAAAAACAAACCCTAGGATCCAACCTTCACTAGTTTTAACCCCTTTAAATTCTTTTTTTTTTTTGTTTTTTTAATTTTGAATAAAAACAATGATCTGTCACTCTTGAATTTGTATTTTTCTGTTATTTTGTTTTCTATATATTGGCTATGTGTTTTTCTAGGTCTCTTGAATTAGAATATTGGAAGTGAAATAACAACTCACCACATGGGGGGGTTTCCAAGATTCTTCAACTGAAAATAAAATGTATTTCTTCTTTTTCTATATACAATGCATCTTTAAATAATAATGATTTATCATATGTAAGCAGAATTATATATAATGATTTTTAATAATTGTATTTTCTTTTTAATATTGGTCTGAGATCAATTTAAATAATGAAACAATATTGATATAATCGGTGATGATTCATATATAATTATTTTAAGTAACTTGAAATTGAGACTGAATGCATGTGTTTGATAGTTAGAGATCAGAGTTTTTTTTTTTTTTTTTTAAAAGAGATATTATTGAGAAGCTCACTTTTACCTATTATCACTCTTTTAAGTGTGGCTATTTTTAGGCAAAACCTCTTGATTATTTTATTATTTAACGGTAGATATTCATTGTCGATATAATATTCCTCGATCAGTGAGCTATTATGCACTCTTTTAAGCATGGTTATTTTTAGGTAAAATCTATTAACTGTTTCTGTAATCTCATCTCATTTATCACTGAGCGGTTGTTTAAGAGTTTAGCTAGTGTTTCCAATTGTTTCCCTCTCGAAGCATCATCTCACTAGTTGATCTTAAACATGAATCATATCTAGTATTCAGAATTTACTTAAATTCGTTACTCTATGATTTTTATTTTTTTCAATATTGAGATATCCATCCGAAATCTAAAGGTTACAAAACTGTGGACGATATTGAAGGAAATATTTATTTGTTTGTATTCTTTTACCACCACAAGAATACCATGTGCTCTGCAATTATACTGCCTATACTGTAAAATTAATTAATTTTCTACAGCTTTTAATATAGTTTATAATAAATGTTTTCGTTGAAAATTTTCCCCATAATTAATGAAGTAGTATTATATGGACAACCAACCTCTTGATAAAAAAAAATGAATATTGTTAAAAATACATAGCTAATGTAGTCCTTTTTAATATTAGATTACTTTAAAAATATTTAGAGTTAATTATTCATAAAAAGTGAATCTATAATTTCAAAATATAACTAGTTATCTAGTAGTATTACATAAGGCAAAGGTAATGATAGACATCGGTCGAGTATTTGAAACTTATGATTTTTTTTATAATAATTAAGTTAATGTATAATAATATTAAGATTTACAGTCAAATAATTTATTTATATATGTGTGTGTGTTTTCATGAACCTGTGATAGCATGATAAATTCGACCTTCATGGAGATGATTTTACTGTGTAAAACAGAAGTAAAATCAAAATTTGAAGTTCATAAATACTTCTAAACTTATCATCAAAATCATAGCTTGTTTTAGTTATTGATATGAGTTTGTGACTAAATATTATAATAATTTCCTAATACAAAAACAAGATAATAAACGAAAACTATTGAGTTTGCGTGAATTATAATGTAATATTGTAACATCATATCTTGGTGTAGGTCTCTTTTATACTATCAAAAATTTCTATTAATTAGTTACACTCCAAAAATATATACATATGACCTAACCTTATCTTGGAGGAACTATTTTCCCTCACTTGAATTATTATGGAATCTTTTAGGGATATACTTTATAATTAAATTGAAATCAATCAACCATGTGATGTGAGCTATTGAAGACATATTATAACTAACAAATCAACTATTTGTTTCCTCTTTTCCTACCCAAATTTCTATTATTTTATGCAATTGAACACAGAATTTAAGAAAATTCATAAAATTTAATGTTACAAATATCATAATATTTATGTGATTATAAAAATTGTCGTCGTTGAGAATAAATTTTAAAATTTTAAAATTTTGAAATAAATATTTTAAAATTTTATAAAAATAATATTTTTGAATAAAATTAAAATAGAAATCATATCAATTTGAAGAATATATTATTACTAGCATTATTGAGTTATTGTCTTTTTCTTGAACCAAACAAACAGAAACATACCACCTATTTTCATCTGTTTCGACAGGCTAATAAAATTGATGTAGAAATATTCTTGCTTCTATCATTGAATATTGGATGTGCCATCAAGTTGAAAAGGGAAATCAGGTCAAGTAAACAAATACTTGTTATATGAGTAACGACGTTATTGTAAAGAGATTTGACTGTATTATGATGAGATATATGATAGTATAGTAAGTTCAAAAAAAATTTGGAAAGTAGAAACAAAAACTTCCTCTTATGTTACAATGTATATTGTATATTCACTCGATATTCAAACTCCATATTATTTGACTGTATTGTGACACAACATTGATAATATAATAAGCTCAAAAGGAAATTTGGAAAGTAGAAACAAAATCTTCCTCTTTATGTTACAATTTTGTATGTTCACTCGAGTCAACTCCATATTATTTAATAATCCTTAATTATACTAACACTATAATTAAAATAGTAATCTTCTCACAAAGTTATGGTTCACAAACAAAAATTAGCTAAAGTTTTATATTATCAGGTTACTAAAGTAATTCTATTTAATAACTTGATTTGATAACCTAAAACAAATGGTAATAAATTTGCTATTGATTAATAGGTTAGGTTACACTAATACTCTAATAATATAAAATAACTATTATAAAATCAGTGCATATAACTTAAAATACAAAAACTAATTAAAAACATGAAAAAATTTGGGTGATTTTTCATAAATAATTATCACATATATACAATAATAATTTAGGATTAGACTTATAGCAAATTAACATACGAAACATCTATTTAATTATTGGTAGTTAATGGTCATAACATTTTGCGACAGGTCGCAACTTTATGTCATTTCTTTAATCTAACATCCATGATAAGAGGTATACGTAGGTTCAAAAGAATTCGATAGCTTTTAGTATTAAGACTTGTTTATATTAGAAAATTCGTTGATTCCTAAAAAATAAAAGAGAGAGAAGAAAGAATTACGTATCAAATTTTATCTTTACTTTTTCGAAAAAAATGTCGTCTTTCTAATTCCTAATGAATTGAATCCATTGTATATTTCATAGTAAATGTAATCCTTTTTTTCCAATGATTCTTCGTTATCTGTCAATATTATATATATATATATATATATAGAAGTGCAAACTTAATAATTAAAACATGAATTGATAACCGTCGCTATCCATCGTAAACTTTTAATTCTAGCTCCGTCGTATATTAATGCCACGTACCAATAGAAACACATCATTTAAAAGAATAGAGTATGTCGTGATGTAACGTGACTATTTTTTAAAAAAATCAAATTGAAGTGACTTTGAGAACGTAGTCATGAATAAACCGATAGTTTTTTTTTTACTTGCACGTAATTGTTTCCTAAAATGTTATTATTAATTTTCAAGAATAAATATATTATTATGCTTATTACTTTAATTTTAGTTTGATCCGGACTCTTTATTCGAGTAGTTTTTTCTTTAACAAATTGCCTCAATAATAACAACAAATAAATGATAGTTACTGGAGCAACATCTATCAAAGACAAATGCAAATTCTGTAAGTTTAACTAAATTATATATGTGTAAAAAAGATATTTAAAATATATAAATATAAAAAAATCTCACTTATTTTGAAAAAAATTATCCACCTTATATTCATAACTCACTCATTCAACCAATTAGAATTTGTATTTTGTACATGTCCACTAATTAAAAAGAGAAGCACAATCTATGCTAAAAAAAATTTAGTCATTTTTTTAAATTTTTATTTATTTTGAATTCATCGACTCTAAATCAAATCGATTCTACTCGTGTAGTGCTTCGTTTGGTTAAGTGGTCAATTTGCATTATAATGTTTGAGGTTAAAACAAAGCAAAAACAGACACGCATGCATGTGGGTTTGCATGTTATAACGTGTATTTAATTTGTGCCATGTGAAATAGGTGTAAGCCGATTAAATAATGACGGATAAATGTAATTTTATAAGTAGAGTCTGAAATGAATAATGTTTATAGCATACGTAATATTATTTCCTATCTTAAAAAGGTAGAAAAAATTGTTTTTAATAAATCATCGATCAAATAAAGCATATCAAAACTTAATTACGTAAAATAAATATAATGATAAAAAAATTCATACGAAAAACAATAGAGAAGAAAATAGTAGAAAGAAACACCACTACTATTATATAACAAAGAAAAACAATTAAATATTAGATATATAGGGGAATAAAATCTATAATATATATGCACCACTCACCAAACAATTTCTATACTTTGATTATTAACCACTTAATACATAAGAATTCTCAAGTTGAGAGACAAAACATAGTGAATGTTTTTAAGTCCATATCAATCTAAGATTGGGTGGTGTGTAACATCTAGCTAGTCGAGACGGATTTAAAATTTTAATTTAATCAATTTAATTTTTTTTTAATATTTTCAATATTAAATTTATTATAATATTAAAATAATGAATTCAGATCACATACTTTGTTATAAATCTCAATATAGTTAAAATTTATATGAATCCGTAATCAAAAGACTATATCGATCGAACCCCGGTTGACTAGTCTTTATAAATTATAATTAAGATGGATTACGTGTTAAGTTGTTATGGTACATGGACCATATATACATATAGTTATTTTGTCATGATAAAATGAATATGACAATTACAGTTCTTGGACTGAATTAAAAGAATAAAAATAAAAACATTATTATTCAGCTGATTTGTGGTCAAGCGTGGATGCCGCCTCTTGACCATTGATTCGAAGACAAATGAATCGTGTAACCCGTTCCCGTTTCGAAGACAAATAAATCAGAAATGAATTTGAAGATTTATTTCTTTTTTATTTCATATAACCATTTTTGTTCAACTTCAGTTTTAATGAGAAATTTATACGATGAGAAATCTATTGGCGGTGGACCTAATTATTTTTATTTACAGAAAATTAGAAGAGAAAAGGAGTATTTTAATTTTTCCTTTTTTAAAAGAAAATTTCTGATTATATGTGTATTTCTAGCCGTTCACGCTCTTAATTCCCGTGTAAATCACGCACTTTTCCAACTCAGCAATTTTATTGCCACATAAGTTTGGTCAATGGTCAGAAGGGCTTAAAATATTGTGTTTCATTGAGTTTAAGTGTCTAGTTGGCAAAGTTATAAGTAAAAGGGTCCAGTTTACAATCCGACCCATGTATAAGGGCCTATCAGACCCTTTTGCCTATATAGAATCTTAATAAATATTAGATCGAAATTCATAATTTTAACAGTACAATGATTTTAATAGTGAAAATTTTAAAAATTGACCCTATCAAAATTAATCCTGAATCCACCTGGTGGGGAATGCTAGAGTTTTTGATAGATACATTCTTTTTCCAAATAAAAACTAAGCAAATTGTTGGGGAAATCTAAATCTCGCAGTTTCTTTATAGGGATAAGGGTATGAAAAATACCTCAACTTTGATCGAATTTGCTGTTGCGATACTAAACTTTCATGAGGACCTATTACCTCCCTAGACTATTTAATACCGTATTTTAAATATATATATTTTCCCACGTGGACATAAAAAATAATGCAAAATTATAAATAGTAATGTGTCCACGTGGACACATATATACCTTTAAAATACACTATTAAATAGTTCAAGGGGTAAAAATACGGTATTAAATAGTCTAGGGAGGTAATAGGTACTTATGAAAATTTAGTATCGCAACAGCAAATCCGATCAAAGTTAAGATATTTTTCAGACCCTTATTCCTTCTTTATACCTTAATTATTATTTATTTTTTAATTAAAAAGAGGAAATATTATACCAAAATATTATGCATCAATACAGACCGAACTTAATTGAATTGTCTTGCTCTTGGCTTGATTTCTTGCTTAATGAATTTAATAAATCGCTAAGGTACGTAGCTCAGTTTCTAATGTATTTATTGGTTGTTACTATGTCAGACCTAGTGTGACAAATCCAATGGCATATTTAGGAGTTTGTGCAAGTCCATAATCACAATTCAATTAACGATTCACTGTCTCTTTTTGTATGTCATTCCCTTCTATAAATAACTGAACCACAATACTTGTTATTTTATAAAATTTATGCATAAATTATTATATTTTACTTATTATACCCTTGATAAAATAGTTAATTATTCTTGAAAATGTATTCATCATTTATTATAAAGTTGACTTAAAAAAACATTAAATAAGGGTAGAAAGGTAAAGTTATATCATTTCTTAATGCAAGTGCAAAGTAAAAAGATGACATATAAAAAGGGACGGAGGGAGTATAATATAAGTTAGTAAAATTTGAAATAAATAAGTTTTGCACATAACAAGATTGTTATACTAGAGCTCTTATCATGACTTTAGGCACTTGCACTTGGGCTTGGTGACATAACTCAAAGCTCAAAAAGAGTATAATTGATGCTATATAACTATTTGGGCAATAGAAGAATTGTTGTGAAATGAAGAAAACATAAAGGCATAATGATGCACAATTTTTTAAGTTATCGACTCGATGTAAAGTATCTGCATTGAGTCTGACTAAATACAAATTCACATCAAAAAGTCTTAATAAAACAATCCGAACAAAGACCACTTCATGTTCTAATCTGACAATGAAATAATATTTATCGCTCCACCACCATACTTATTTAATATATCATGAGCAAAAAAGCTTACCATTGGTTAATTTGTATTAGAACATAGGCTACCAACATACCAAAACCAAGTAAAAAGAAAGGAGTAATAAAAAAATCATTTTTATTGCCAAAAGAATGATTAGCCCAAGTTGATTATGTACACTAAGAACAAAAAATTAATTACCAAAAGATAATGGTTGGGAAATGAGCAACAAGACATGTTAATTATCTATCACCAATTAATACAATTTTTTTATAATATTAATCTATTTATTAACTTAAAATGCTTTCTTTTGCTTTCTTGTATCCATAAAATTGGACTTTCTCCCAACTTGTCTTTGTTCTCTAATTTTTCCTTGCAAAAAATCATCACCATTTATAGTAGTAGTGTCTTGTCTCATCAAGGTTTGTTGATAGTACCTAAAGCCCACATATAACATGAACACTGCAAAAATAAATTGTAAAATTTGTCAGTATAATAATGTTTTTCATTTTGTTAACTAAATATTTGAAAAAAAAAAATTCAATTACTCCCTCGTGGTGTATTGAAAACATCCTCTCTACCTTCACAAGATAAGGATAACGTTGTGTATGCACTACCTTCACCAGACCCAACTTGTGAGATTAAACTAGGTATGTGCAATCAATAATTCCCACGTTCCAAATATCTTGACACTATTTTCTTTAATTTGTTTTAAAAGAACGATGCATTTCTATATTTGGTAACAATTACTAACTTTAAACTTCATATTTTAGCCTTAATGAGAAGCTTTTATAATTATAAAAATGTTATGATGTGTAATACCACATATCAACAAGTTATATTATGTCATGTTTAATGATATCATGAATTACTCCATGCAAAGTCAAACTACGTTTACTCAAACTCTATTAAAACGTTGTTGCACCTATGTTGGATCCTCAAAACGCAACATTTTTGGAGGATTAGACATGCATGTGGCGATATTTTTGAAAAGTCCGAACAACAAGAATATCGAAAATTGAAACTGAGGGAGTATCATGTAAAAGTTATAGATACTATTTTTACCTGCCCATATTCTGGCAATGATTGAAGAGAAATTCCATACTAATGTGAAAATTGCAAATCCAATAGCCTTTTTGTGAGTACATGATTCCCAAGCATCTCTAATGTATCTTATAAAAAATGTACCTTCACATAAAAATTATAAATCACAATGTATATTATTAATTGGTCTATATAACATAACATTAACGACGACATACTCAATGTAGTCCCACAAATGGGGTCTGAAAAGGGTAGTATGCAAACCTTACCCCTACCTTTGTGAAATAGAGAGGATATGTTTCTGGTAGACCCTCGACTTTGGTTTAACATATAACAGAACATAAAAAAAATTATGTTCCGCCACCGTGTACTATAACTTTATTAGATGTTCCAAAATTTGGTTATGGCAAAAGCCCTACATGTTGTACTCTACCTCTGCATACTTGTGAGAAAAACTGCCAAAATTTGATTATGATTTATGGCAAAATTAGCCCCACACCAACGGTATTATATCCACACATACATGAACTTTTTTAAAAATAATGATATTCACTATCAAATCAAAGTTGTAGTTTTCTGAATAGACTTTTAAGATTATGATAGATTTTTAAAATAATTATAACTATAACGGTGACAGGGTCTCTACCCCCACAAAGATAGGGGGAAGAATGTAAGCTCTGCGTACATCCTACCTTCTTTAGATCCACTTGTGAGATTACACTGGATATGTTGTTACGTGGTTGTAGTGGTGGTAAACGTTTAAGAAGCTAAACAAAATGAATTGATAGTTTTTTTCTTTCTTACCATGAGAGGTTAACTGTGTGGAATAAGAAGAGCAAACTTTTGGTATGACGAAAACTCCAAAAAAACCTGCAAAATAGGGGGTTTAATAAGTTTCATATCATATTGCATATTTTTTTGGTATTTATTGTCTGCTGAAAAATCAAAAAGAAAAAGCTAGAACAAGTTTAATTTGAACTGTTTATATATATATATATATAACATTTAGAGAAAAAAACTCACCCAATTTATACAGTTTCCAAATAGTTATATAGCTGCCAAATTTAGCCAAAAGAAACAGCAAAACTGCCATCTGCCAGAGGTAAAATTTTGTTAAATTCCCACAAGTTCACAAGATTAGGAAAATAATTGAAGTAACATGGAAAAACAATAAAACTTATCCGCACTTGATATTTATAGTGACCAATAGACACATGATATATATTTGGCACATAGACTTCTATCTTATGTTGCTCGAATTTTCCAATTATGTTGTTGCACCCGTATTGGATCCTCCATAAATGCACTAGTTTTGGAGGATCTATCACGGACTAAGCGCATTTTGAAGAGTCCAAGAAACATAACTTCTATTACTTAACCATGATTAATTTATGTTTTTTTTCCTCTCGGTTGAATTACTCGGTACCTATGCTGGTAAAAGGTAGCAGGTAACCCCGTGTAATTAGTCAACGCGCGCACAAGTTGGCCTCATCGAATCACTTAATTATAATAACTGATAAGATTCGGTGTAAACATCAAGTGCGGACAATGGAAAAACTATAAAGAAACATTGATATCAAATGGAAATGTATGAACTTTTCTTTACCTTCATTGTAGTCGAAGGATCCCCAGAAAAAAGGGCTCTGATTTTCAAAAGAAACTCATTTATTAAAGGAAGAATCAATTTCAGTATCCACAGTGCTTCTTCTTCGCCTACTACACATTCACTTGATTCACCAATATCAATAGCTCTCCTATTTACACACACACACAAAAAAAAAAAAAAAGACGATATAAAAATCATTTCGAATGGTAGACAATGGTTATTGGATAATATCAAGATTTGGTAATTTTACAATGAACTTAATTTTGTGCACTGATGGTGTATAAATTTTTTATACCATCAGATCAAACTGACTTATAACCTATGTTGCTCGGTCTCTTCAAAAAAAGTCAATGAGTGCGTGTTGAATCCTCCAAAAGTAGTACATTTTTAAGGATCATACACGAGTGTCACAACATTTATAGAGACACCGAACAACATAGCTTATAACATAGGTAAACTCTTTATAGAAAATATGATATGCAACCAACAAAATACGGTAATAATAACTTGTTATAACCGGTTAAATTGCATTGATAGTATAAACAAATTTAACACTGCCAATGCATGTTAATTTAAATAACTTTACAATAAAATACCTGTGAATGAGGGATCTAAAGAGAAAGATTGCAGCAAGATAGATCAGACCCAAGTAGGCGAGTGCAGAAATGAAGCTGTAAAACGCCATTATTAAGAATAGTTCACTTCAATATATTTTGTTAAAATGATTCAAGAATTAAGAAATAGAAATCTGATTTTTTTTTGAGTTAAAGGTCCCAATTACCTGATATTGAGATCTTGAGTATACGAAGATGAAATGATAGCAAATGTTCCAATTCCAAAGACTAATGCTGATTTTGATACATTTCTCCACATTACTAAATCAACTGCAGAAAATGTTTTAATAGAAAATCAGAGCTAATAGTTGCAGCGTAGTTGCTTACCCTGAAGGACACGATGTTTGTACTTAACTAACCAATGTAACTTAAGCAGTTAAGAATTAAAGTGAGATATGTATTAAACTTCCCCTCCAAACAATTCTAGGCCAGTCCAGGTGAGTGAGTCGGTCAATGCTGGTCAAAAGTTAGTGCTCGCTCCCGCTCCAACATATGTGTAAGAGGAAATACTAATGAAGTGAATTTTCATTGTTTCGTTTCCTTTTTCTTTGAAACGATTAGCAGGAAGGCAGTAGCTCCTCCTACATATTCGTATGTAGATCCTGAACTAAGGTATGATTGGGAACACTATTGAGGTCAGTTTCTATGGGATATGGGTAATAGGGAAATGCCAAAGTCCGAAAGGTATGATCAGTTTTCACTCTGTTCGTACTGAATACCGGTAATTCCCCACCACTTGCCCAACATTTTAATAGAGGGGCAGGGGCAGTAAGTGGTGAGGACATTCGACCTATAAATAATAGGTGCAAGTAGCTTGAATTCAAGTGAGAAATGTGTGTATGAAAGATACATGTCATGCATTCATTGATTTAGAATAAATAACGAACACGAATAAATTTTACCATAGATGCAGTGTCACATTGAGTTCTAAAAAGATATTAAGAGATTGAACTTACCCAAGCTTTGTAATTTGCTATGTTGTCTAGACTGGAATTTATCTGAAAATGCAACAAGATTCAAAAATGAATTCAAAATCACGCTTCGAAAACAAAGAGTCAATGAAACATAAGTTAAGTAGCGCATTTTGGGATGATGCAACACATGTACAACAACATTTTTGGAGAATCCGAGCAAACATTGAATGAAGCAAAACATAAAAGGAAATGCAGCATTTACCTGATTTGGTTCTTGTTGCACTTTGATGAATATTTGCATTGACTAAAGTAGGAAGGGACTGTTTCATATTAATTGAAGAAATTGGCATTTGCCTTTTATTATTGTACTGAAATCTCTTCTCTTCAATCACAATCTTTTTAAGCTTATTCTGTTCTTGTACACTAATTTCTTTAACTTCAACACTTCTCTTATCATTTCCCTCGTCGATTTCTTCCTCCAATACGTCGTCCCATTCTTCATCATCTCCATTTTCAAGACTCTTTTCTAATTTATTTACAGATTCAACCTCAGATACCGCATTGCTTGTGATAAATTTCTCTTCACACATGCCAAACTCCTCTGATTTTGTCTTCTTAATCCCAATTGATCCTTCAAGATTCTTACTTGACTCCTCAAGATTGGATTTTTTCACATTCCCATTAACAGACTTATCAGATTTCAGCTTTCTCAGCTCAGAACTTTTCTTGCTCTGAATTGGGACTTTTTTACAAACCCCATCAGCAGAAACACTCAAATCTTTACTTTTTTCATCCAATTGTTTCCTCAAATCAGATCTTTTACTTGCTATCTGAAAAGGGTTCCCCTCAAAACTCTCACTTTTCCAAGTTCTCTTTGTAATCCCATCAACAGAAACACTCAAATTTTTACATTTTTCATCCAAATTTTTGTTCAAATCTTTACATTTTTCATCCAAATTTTTGCTCAGATCAGTTTTTTTACTAGCAATCTGAAAAGGGTTCCCCTCAAAACTCTCATTTTTCAAAGTTTTCTTTGTAATCCCAGCAACCCCATCAGCAGAAACACTCAAATCTCTACTTTTTTCATCCAAATTTTTGCTCAAATCAGTTTTTTTACTAGCAATCTGAATTGGGTTCCCCTCAAAACTCTCAGTAGTTTTCCAAGTTTTTCTCTTTCCACTCACTACCCCAACATCAAGATTTTCTCTTTTTGGCCCCATATCCAACTTTTCATCCACTTGAGTATTACTTCCACTAATAAAAACACAATCTTTGTCATCATTTTCATCTGGGGTTTCTTCAATACTACTATCACTAAACACTTTGAATCCACCTTTTACTTCATCAAGTTTCATTCTATTCTCCCAAACTGAACCTGTTGCCACAACACCATTATTTCTTGATGATTTGCTCCTCCTCCTATTTCCCCCTTCCATATTTTTGCCTTTTTTCACTCTATTGATGATTCAAGATTGTAATGATTAGTATTGATTTGTGGGGTTTCACTGTTTAAGCTAAAAAAACAATGGAGTTTGGTGAGAAATCAAAGTTTGTCAAAACAATGAAATTTCTAAAACAGAGAGAGAGGAGTCTTTTATTTTGCTCTTTTCCACTTTTTTAAGAAGTTGTTCTTCTTTAAATATAAAAAATAAAAAATTGGATTAATTATTTATTTTTCTTTTCCTCTTTTTAGGATAGTGGAATATATAAAAATAATGCTAAATAAAATGCATTCGTAATATTTGTATTAGGTATACTTGCATTAATTGTGCATAGATTATTTCTTATGCATTGTTTGGTTTGGTGTTTTTAAAAATAGTATACATTGAATAAAAATATTTATTTACAAAAGTATCATCCAGTTTTATGGTGGAAAAGATGTAAAAATGTTTTTGAGGGGTAATTGAGTCCTTTTGCATTACTAATACCAGAAATTCATCGTATTAGCAATACACTCCTCAATATACAATAGAGTGTATAAGTAATTTTTGCATTAGTTATATATAGCATGGAAAAGTGTACCAAACAAGGGACTACTAATACAAAGTGTTAATGCATACATTATTTTTGTTAATAAACTTTACCAAATGTTTCCTTATTTCTTTATTCTTTTGCACTATCCAAAAAAAGAAAAAGAAAAAAAGATAGTACTAATATAGATCTATTGCTTCATTATTACCTTTTGAGATTTTGAGTTTGGTTTTGGATGCATTGATTCTCGCTAATGTTTTTGTTATTTAAGGCAATATTTAATTTTATTGAAGAATATACTATTGTTGAAACATAGAAATTACAAAACTAAAACAAAAAAAATACAAAAAAGCGTTTTTCATATATAAATAAAAAATTAATTTTATAGATATTAATATAATTTTTTGACGAAAAAAGTTTGCTAGAATAAACCTCATTTTGGCTTAGTACATGTAATGATGCATAGAACTCACAAGCTGTTTTTACTCAAATGGAAACTTTAATGGACTATATATGTTACGTTAGAAAATTTATAACCATTGAGGATATGAACTATTCAACTTTTTCGAATCACAATCAAATTATTTTGTTTTATTATTCTTTTTGTATTATTGCCTTCATGTCATACTATATTAAGAAGTATTGGAAAAATACGTATCAGTGTGATTATATGATGAGATACAACGATTATGCATATATTTTATTTTTTTAATAATGGAAGGCCCAAAGTTAACTTAACTATCGAGATTTTGGCTTATTTAGATACATACTTTGTGAAATGATATATCTGCGATGAAATATATTGTTTCAGATCAATTCTTTATTATAATCGCTTTAGAGTCATTTTTATTTTTTAAAAAAAGATAACTAATACGTTTCACTTATTGAACAAGATTCTATTATTATTATTATTCATAATCCCTAAATGCCGAGGACATCCTTAAAATAATCTCGTAATTTCTATAAAATAAAAAAATAAAATTATACAAACTTTGAAAGTGATATTTTTCTTTAGTGGAATGAGAGTGGTTAATTCAAAGTCTAAAATATTTTTCTTTTAAAATGAAACATTTTTTTTTAAAAATTTTACGTTTACGCAATATAAATTTAACTGAATAATTGAAAATATTGAGGATGCTAGTGCAATAAAAAGACAAACTAGCTACAAAATCCTATTTTATATATTGTCAGATATATACCGACCTATCGACAATATTGTATGTATCAAATATATTCATCTGTTCCAAGAAGATAAGGGTGCAGAGACAAAATGAATCTATAATTTTATTTGTCAATAAACTCTTTTATTAAATTAAATATTATATTCAATCATGATTTCGATTCAAAGCATTTTACTATCCTCATCCAACATTTTCTCCCTCCCTCACATCATGCCACACATATTGTAGTAATCGAACTTATAAATTTAGTTTTGATCAGATATTATTTATTAAAGATATTTATGTTTTTTATTATGTTAAAAACTATTATTAATAATAAATACATAATTTTATTTTATTTATACCTGACGAAGTAGAGAGAAATACAATATAGTAAACTTTTGTTATATGCGTGATATAGAGCGAGATATCTACGTCTTATAGCCTAAAAATTTATTCATTAATTTTTGTTCATTTTAGTTTTACTTGTGAATTATTGTATTTGTGGCATATTACACCAATAATTATATAAAAAAATTATTTTCAGATACAATTCAAATTCATAATTTTTTTAATCACATGACAATAAATTTATCAATTACGCAAATTTTTAGTTATATGATAATAAATTTATCAGTACTATTTTTATCTTTTGCCTTTTTCTGCCATGTGAATCCAACAATCTATAAATTAAGTCACAGGAAGCTGCTCCCTTGGATTTACTTTATTTATAGAAAAACTATTTTTTTTTCCTTCCACCGACACTTGCTATTTACAATTTTTTTTTTATAAGAATATAAAATGATGAAGTTTTTTATTTACATTTAAATCTTTCGTACTATATTATTAATTTTCACCTACAAAAGATATATTTTTTATATTAATGTACTACTTCTGGTCGTTTGAACATCAAATTATTGTTTTTAATTATCAATAATGGAGTACTTTTATATCTGACCCCATATCTGAAAATTTCTTTATTTCCCTTCTTATTTATGTAAAAGATACACTAATATCTTTTTATAATATAGTCATTTGTTCAATATTTTTTTTTATGAAAATGTTGTTATGGATGAAAAATCGATTCCATACAAAACTTGATCGATATAGTGAAATATTTAGATAGATACAGTTGATTATAGAGAAATCTGACGGTATTCATTGTAAGCTCCTCAATTCTCTTCCAAAATTGAGAAAGCAATATAGGAACAAGCTACACTCAACTGACTGTTGTATTTGTAGTAGACATAATGGTAAAAGAAACAATGAAGTATGCATCATTTTTCTTTTTGCGAGTTTTATATATGAATTATCAGGTGTTTACGTTTCTCACTTGAACTATCACCAACTATTTATTAAAATATTTTGTGATGTTTTGCTTCACGACAACGGCTGCCTGATATTGTGGGATAGAGGTGTCAAAATGAGCACAAATATAGGTAACCAGCTTAATCCGTTCAAAATTTTATGAGTTGAGCTCAAGATAATTTGATTTAGTTTCAATTTAATACATTTTAAAAGAATTTTTAATTGAGCCCAATTTAATCTCAAATTTCAACCCATTTTAAGACTCTTTATTTGCATGTGTAGTGCTAGCAAATGGTTGTATTGGACTGAATTTGAATAGATTGAGCCAAATTTGATTGGATTATAGTCCACCCATATTTTATATGGATATATATGAATTCGGTCAAATATGTTTTGAATAAAATAGTTCTAATCCACTTTAATCTCCTAAAGCCAAAAAACATTAAATCAATGTTAAATTGCTACTACCCCAATACTAACACCACCCCATCCCTAAATTACTATTATTTGTTTTTTTTTTAAAAAATAATTCTCATACAAAAAGAAATTTAAATTTGTTTCTACCTTGAACCCCATACCCACTCCACCCCCACTCGCATCTCTTACCACCCCCAATTTTTCAATTAAAAAAAATCACCAACCTACACATCCCTCACCCCTCCCCTACCAACAATTTTTGTGGGGTATTGCTTCTCTTAGTCATAATCTTTTTGGAGATCCCTAACCTAGCTATATATCTTTGTATTTTGCTCATCTCCAAACCTATTTTAATTATCTACGACTTGCTTGTAGAGTCTTTTTTCTTTTTTTGGGTTTCCCACCCGGTGTCCGGGGCTCACATTAGAGCTCCGACTAAATTCGGATCGCGCACTGCAGGGCCCATTCGGAGGTGGCGCTCCCAACATGATTTTCTCCATACCCAGGGCTCGAACCTGAGACCTCTGGTTAAGGGTGATGTTGACACCTAATTTTGACCCTCCCCGATAATAATTAATTTCGAGCTTCTTAATTTTCAAATGATTCAAAGTAATTAATTTTAGAAATTTCGAAAAAAAATAAAATGAAGTTGGAGTATTAGGGCTAGCTAATATGTAACTCGTGTGTCGTATATCTGCTTCTCGATGTGA
>NW_026023995.1:0-765 GCF_019186545.1 Solanum stenotomum | reverse complement strand
TTATTATTTAGTATTGTTAGTACTATTTAAAAAAATACAAATATATTACATATAGTTTAAATTTCTTTCTTTCTTTTGATATAATTATTTTTAATTGGCATATGATATTTTTTCACTCAGTTGGTCGCATAATGAAGAGTTTGACATATGGAGTAAAATATGGTGACGAATCTACTTGCAAAGGAAGATGGTAGAAGGAAAAAAAATGAAGCATAATTAGAGATTATTTTGCTAGATTTTTTTTTTCACTTTGACTTGTATTAGTAACTTAGTTACTTTTGATAGAATTTTTTAAATTTTGGTTTGTATAAATCATTTAGCTAAATGTATTGTCAACGCTAATCATTTGATCCTTTACTATTCTACTTTTTCTTTGTTATGAAGCAAAATTAATATAATTATCATATTTCAGCAACAAAAAACTATGATGATTAGGAGTTTCATTTTTATTATACTTGCAAAAAAGGTAATTGAAAAATAAAATATTAGTTTCATGATGCCATTTTTTTTTTTTTTTTGCATATGTAACAATCTGTTTTTGTCATGATCCTTTTTGGTTTGAAATGTAATTATAATTTTTTATGCAGTCACCGCTTATTATATTTTCTTTGTTCATTTTTTGTATTTTCACCCCATATTTTTATTTATTTATTTTACAAATAAAATCAATGCATAATTATTAATACATTTAATGTCTAATAAAATTATACATTTAAATTATTTTTAACTCATGTCTGTTCATCTTACTTGTAACTTCTAATATTA
>NW_026023994.1:0-389 GCF_019186545.1 Solanum stenotomum | reverse complement strand
TCACCCACGGTGGTCGACACACGCAACGGCGCTACCAGAGGCTCAGACATCATACTCAATCGAGAGGCATAGTAAACAGAAACATACGAAAAAGTAGAGCCTGGATCAAATTAAGCCAAGGCGGGCTGCTGGCATAATAACACTGTACCTGTGATCACATCGTCCGAGGTCTCAGCATCTGCTCTAGCTGGAGCTGCATAAAAGTGGGCCTGGACTCCCCTACTCTGTGCATCGGCTCTGCCCCCTAATCTGCCTCCTCGGGGACCACCCCGTATACCCTGGTGACCACCCCTACGGTCCTGTCCCTGGCCTTTGCCTCTAGCTGGAGGTGCTGGCGCATGCCTAGCTGCCTGTGGAGCAGGTAAGGCTAATCTGCGATGGGGACACTC
>NW_026023993.1:0-586 GCF_019186545.1 Solanum stenotomum | reverse complement strand
TTCATGGTTTTACATTTACTTAGGAAACCAAGACTTATGAAAGGGCACCATTTCTTAGTTTTGCCGATTCAAGTCTTGGCCTATAATTCCTCTTTTAGCATTTATAGAAAGGACACCATTTCTTAGTTCTGCCCATTTCACACATTCATGCATTCAAGACTTTAAGTAACAAGGAGGGACACTTTAGTCTACCAACCAAGTCACAACATTTTCATTTAAGGCTACTTCATAATCCAACATCATTTCATATATACATCATGAGAAATCATACTTTAACTCACAATGCTATCCACTTTACATAGGATCATCACAAGATCACATAAAACTCATTCACATCATACCTTCACATATAGCTTCATATAAAACTCATTCACATCATACCTTCACATATAGCTTCACATAAAAAACTCATTCACATCATACCTTCACATATAGCTTCACATAAAACTTATTCACATCATACCTTCACATATAGCTTCACATAAAACTTTACATATAGCTTCATATAGGACTTTACATATAGCCTCATTCATATATAATAATATAACAATACAATATCACTCATATAATGCCCTTCATGGCCTCA
>NW_026023992.1:0-532 GCF_019186545.1 Solanum stenotomum | reverse complement strand
TAGTAGCATATTTGGTTTGTGTTCGGAAGTGTCAAATGAGTTTTGGGTGAGCTTTTAAGCTTCTTGGATGCTTTGACACTATTTCAGCAAATTGTGGCAACTAAAGGATTCATTATTAGTTTTAAAGGTCGAAAAATTATTCCGAAGTTCTGAAATTTTGAGCATGAATAATAGGACTTATCTACAAATTTTGGTGCATTTTCGCTAACCCGAGAATGGACTTTTATCGAAAATAAGAAATAATTGTTTACCGAGTAGAAATGATATTTGACTGGGCAAACGAGCATGAAATTGAGCTCCGATTGAACGAGCAGGTCCGTATCATTATTTAAGACATTTACAAAAAGAATCGGGTCATTTCACTATCGTATGAGGAAATTACGGCCTTTTTAGTGAAAGATTAACTGCTGCTTTTCTGGTGCATAACAGCCATGTACTGTTATAAAAATCTCAGATTGTGTTCATTTGGTATTTTGAGCATATCGGGAGTTCTAGAGATCGGAGTGGAGTGATTCTTACGAGTTTCTTCTTG
>NW_026023991.1:0-547 GCF_019186545.1 Solanum stenotomum | reverse complement strand
GTGAAAGATTGTCCTACTCTTACGGCTAGTGGAAGAGAGGCAAAGCAAGTTTCTAAAGATGGAACGGTTCCTATTCCCCCAAATTATGGTCGTTTATATGCCCTCCAAGCTAGCAAGGACAAGGAAGCTAATTCGAGAAGAGGCGCCGGTAAGTTTTAGTTCCTTATGGTCATGAATGTCTTGATGAGGTTTCTATGTTGTTGTTTCTCATGTTTGATTAAGAAATAGCGATGTATCTGGGGCTGAGCGTACCTTCCGCTCAGGAACAAGAAATGGAGCTATTAAGTTAAGGTGCCGCTTTCCTTTTCCTAGCCCTTCTTAGGGTTCCCTATCGATGCGTGTATGCCTTCGTCGAAGAAAGAGGGGGAATCACAAGAAATTTTCATACAACTAGGCCTAATTCCATCGATGAATCATTCGAGAACGAATTAGGCGAGACTAATCTAATCTTATTCAACCTTAGATGGGAATTAGGGCGAATCCTGGGGCGGTCTCTGCCTTCTTAACACGCGGCACACTAACTTGAAGTCTGATTTGAAAATCTCTC
>NW_026023990.1:0-1151 GCF_019186545.1 Solanum stenotomum | reverse complement strand
TGAGGGAGTATGCCCTCAAATTTGTCCTACTCTCCAAGTATGCACCTCACTTGGTGGCCGACTCTAGGTCGAGGATGAACAAATTTGTGATTGGTGGATCCGACTTGGTTAGCGAGGAGTGTCGGTCCGCTATGCTCATTGGAGATATGGATTTGTCTCGGTTGATGACTTATGCCGAGCAAATGGAGGAGGAGAAATTGAGGAAGAGAAGGGGGCACGAGGCTAAGAGGGCCCGATTGGAGAATAGGTTCCCTAAGGGTGCTAGATTTCATCAAGGCCGAGGAAACCCTCATGTCAACCGGGGATTTTCTATCAATGTTCCTAGACCTCAAGGGGGAGGTGAAGTGGGTTCTATGGATATATTACCTAAGTGTGGGAGGAAGCATGGTGGTCCTTGCATGAAGGGTTCGGGTGCTTGCTTTGAATGTGGAGAAGTGGGTCATAAGAGGTTTGAATGTCCCAAGATCCGCAACAAGGTCCGAAGTGCTAACACTACTCCTTTGGGTAGAGGTGCTTCTCAAAGTGGTGCCCCAAGGGACAGTCGATTTTATGCTTTGCATGGTAGACAAGGTGTTAATGAGACTCCGGATGTGGTGACCGGTATGTTGCAAACCTTTGATCTTGATGTTTATACTTTGATTGATCTGGGTGCCACCCTTTCCTTTGTTACCCCCTTAGTTGCTAGAAAATTTCATGTCGAGTCGGAATTGTTGCATGAGTCATATGAAGTATCCACTCCCATTGGTGTCTCTATTGTTGCTAGAAAAGTGTATAGAAATTGTCGGGTTTGCATATTAAATAAGTTGTTGCCTTGTGATCTTGTTGAGTTGAACATGGTGGATTTTGATGTTATTCTTGGGATGGATTGGTTGCATGCATATTATGCTTCTATTGATTGTAGGACTCGTAAAGTCAAGTTTCGATTTCCTAATGAACCCGTCCTTGAGTGGGAGAGCCGGGATGTTGTGGTGAAGGGGAAATTCATTTTTTGCATTAAAGCCCATAGGTTGATTTCCAAAGGGTGCTTGTACCATATTGTGAGAGTCAATGATGTGGAGTCTAAAGTCCCTCCTATTGAGTCTATTCCGGTTGTTAATGAGTTTCTAGATGTCTTCCCAGAAGTCCTTCCCGGTGTCCCTCTCGAAAGGGAG
>NW_026023989.1:0-815 GCF_019186545.1 Solanum stenotomum | reverse complement strand
AGGCCTCTGAAAACTCAGTCCATGTGAACGGTGGAGACCCAGCTGGCCTGGTCTCTAAGTATGTACGCTACCACTGCCTGGCGGGACCGTCTAACCAGTAAGCGGTGAAGTCTGCTCCTCTCGAACCCACTAAACCCAAAGTCTGTAGCCGCTCGCGGCAAGTAACTAGAAACTTGTAGGCATCCTCCCCACTGCCCCAGAAAACCTCGGCGGTGATAGTCGAAGGAACACCCCGAGCATCTTCTGCTCCCGTAGTGGCATGACGCCCTCCAAATCGTCCGGCTGAACAACCGGTGCCGCTAGCTGCTGAACAACCGGTACCGTTGGTGTAGGCTGGCCCTGCGGTACTGGAACGGCTGGAGCTGGGACCTGCTGCATACCCCCAATGGCAGCTAGTATCTGTACGAGCATTGCCTGTATATCTGGAGCTGCCACAGGCTCGGGCGGTGGCTCTATCACCGGCTCCTGAGTTTGCTCTCGGTCTTGGGCTGGTGCTATAGCTCTGGCACGACCTCGAGGTCGGCCTCTACCCCTAGCTGGGGCCCTACCACGCGTGCGAGCCATCCCTATAAAAGAGTGGTACAAGTAAGATTTTCAGAAACCGATAAGACATACAATGCACGACAGTGATACAAAAGCGACACGCTCCTAAAGACATCCTGTGGCCTCCCGAAGATAAGTAACGGACGTCTCCGTACCGATCTGCAAGACTCTACTAGACGTTAGATCTGTACAAGTGAGACCGATGAAGCTGGGCTCTGATACCAATTTGTCACGACCCGATTCATCAAGTCATGATGACACCTACTATAACC
>NW_026023988.1:0-246 GCF_019186545.1 Solanum stenotomum | reverse complement strand
TGTGAGAAGCATCACTGTATACTACACTCTTTTGCCCTTCAATTTGTAGAGTAAGTATAGGCGCTTGAGTCAACAAGGATTTGAGAGTTTCAAAGCTTTCTTGGCATTAGTCATCCCAAATAAACTTTACTTCCTTCTGCAAGAGATTAGTCAAGGGAGAAGCGATAATGGAAAAGCCTTTCACAAATCTTCTGTAGTAGCCTGCTAAGCCTAAGAAGCTTCTTACCTCGGTTGGACTTTTGGGAG
>NW_026023987.1:0-660 GCF_019186545.1 Solanum stenotomum | reverse complement strand
GCTGCTCCATATTAGGCACCAAGCTGGTGGGGTATTTATGGCTCTTTCTCCGCTTGATATGGGGACCTCTCATATACCTAGTATTTTAGATTTTAACCTTGGTAGAATTTAGTTATAGAACTAAGGGATATTTGTTTGTTATTTGCTTTGATTGTGTCATTATAATTTATTATACCGCTTTTTATTTGAAAGGACGCAAGCCAAATCCAAACGTGGGCTCCTTATTTGTTTGAAAACACTATGTGTTACCGCTTTTTACTATAATGTCAGTTGCACTTCCAATCGAGTCTTTGGTTGTACACTTCATACCCACAATGTGTGAAGTGTACGGTCAAAGACTCGATTGGAAGTGCAAAAGACATTATAGGAAAAGCGGTAACATATAGTTTCAAACAAATAAGGAGCGCAAGTTTGGATTTGGCTCGTCTCCTTTCAAATAAAAAGCAGCATAATAAATTATAATGACACAGTTAAAGCAAATAATAAACAAATATCCTTAATTCTAAAACTAGATTTTACTAAGATTAACACCTAAAATACTAAGTATATGGGAGGTCCCCAGTGAGTCGGCAAAATTCTGAATTGATCATTTCATTCTAAGGAAACTGAAAATCTGTCTATTCTAGAAGCAGTGGTATGATTATCTCATGATCTCATCCA
>NW_026023986.1:0-471 GCF_019186545.1 Solanum stenotomum | reverse complement strand
GGTTTGCGCATGCCGATTTTACCAAAAATGCGTTTTACTGATTCTTCTACGCGTCGAAATATGATGAAAAAAATAAAAGGAAATTCAGACAAAGGCGATGGGTTCTTCATATAGATCTCGAAAAAATACGAGGTTTCAAAAAAAAGATTGCGTCAAACGGACGTTCGAGCCGAGAGTTACGGCCATTTGAAATTCAGCATCTAAAAGGTGGAAGGTGGCTCTACATTTATGAAACTTCAAACGGCCATAACTCGGGCCTCGGGTGTCCGTTTCAGGCGAATTTTTTTTGAATCCGCGTATTTCTTCGAGATCTACGCAACCAAACCAGCTAAAGGCGGTTTGCGCATGCCGATTTTCCCAAATACGCCTTTTGCTGATTCTTCTACGCGTCGAAATATGATGAAAAAAATAAAAGGAAATTCAGACAAAGGCGATGGGTTCTGTATATAGATCTCGAAAAAATACGAGGTT
>NW_026023985.1:0-1412 GCF_019186545.1 Solanum stenotomum | reverse complement strand
ATGATGCAACCCAGTCAGGCTGCCTTAGCAAGGCAAAGAACTGACTCATTCTGGGATGGCATAATTGTGTTGCTGATAAAACCAAACCAGAATCTTGCGGCAATGTTTAGATATTTCTTTTCAATCGGAGCTCCTTCCTTCAACCACTTTGGAGAATCATCTGAGATTAGTGGGGCTAACCACTCTTTCATCTCATCCAGCTTCTTTGTTCTAATCAAGTGTTGGCAGTGATCCCTAATATTTGTGGACATTACCAAGACTACGTTGATCGTCTCACTATTGCACTTCACCCTCTGGCCTCTAACAACTACGTAGTCAACTTCTTTGAAAGTTGTTGCTAGCTGCTTTTTCTGAGGTATTAGTGCATTGTATGAGCTGTAGAACTCTTTTCCAGTTTGAAATATAAGGGCCACGAGGTTTGGTGAAGATTTGAAACTTGCGGTGTTTCAGGCAATCCATTATTTCTGGGTACCTGTCGATCACTGTGTCTGATGACAGACGTTTCTCCTCAAGAATTATCCTCATCCCTTCTGTCTTTAATGTGTTCATTGAGTTGGGAAGAGGCCCCTGTATTGGTGGCTAAGCACCATTGCCTGCTCTGGAGCTGAAGGAGGAAATGCAGCCTGAGGAGTCAGAATTCTAGATGGATCGTGCAGGTTTTTAGAGGATAGTTCTGCTTTATGTGCCACTACCAGTTCATCATCGTCAGACTCCACAGGTTGAGGGTCCTGATGCTCACTCTCACTCACTGAGGTGGTAAGGTAAGTATCATAGATACCGTCACTATCAGTGCCAGCCTCCGGTGATGCAGGAGCCTTGCCTTTACCCTTACCTTTACCTTTCCCACCGCTCGTAGAATGTTTTGTGCCTTATTCCCTCGATGCAGCTTCATCTTCATTCAATACAATACCCTTTGCTTTCCCTTGGGGTGGCTCATTTCGTCCTGCAACTTTAGGTCTAGCCATGTTTGCAAAACATTAGAGTAAATTCAAAAATGATTCAATTAAGAGCACAGAAAATTAACTGCAACCAGACTTATCGATGAAGTTGGCAAAATGCCAAATCGCTTTGGCGAGCGAAGTCGGGCTCGCAGAAAGGTTTTGTTTAAATACTATGGCAAGTTGGAGATGAGATATCCCTTTCGTCGATTCGCCACTAGCTTTCGGCAAGCCAGGGCTAGCTCGCCAAAAGTTCCAGTGCACCAACGGTTCAGGGGTGTAGACAAAGGGCGAAACAAAAGACAATCGGTGAGTCACCGAGCGTCGTTGGCGACATCAAGCTTCTCGCCGAAATTTACAGTAGCCAACAACACGTACAACATGAAATTAAAGGTGATTTGGAGATATTAGGCGAACCATCGAGTGGTTCGATGAACTAGACAAGATCGCCAACTACCCAACGTGCCTATTTTC
>NW_026023984.1:0-203 GCF_019186545.1 Solanum stenotomum | reverse complement strand
CAAAAATATTGTATGTGATAATTATACTATATGTGATTGTTGTTTGTTCTTTTATTTTTACTTACATTACTTGTAGATTTTCTTATAGCGTAGATAAGGGAAAGACATGACAAGGAACATGAAACTTGTGTGAATGAAGAGATTAACCTAGCCTTTTTGAAAGAGCTAGAAAGACTTAGAATTGGAAATAATCATTTTAGGAA
>NW_026023983.1:0-423 GCF_019186545.1 Solanum stenotomum | reverse complement strand
AACTGCACAATCTGACTAATATAAATCTAAGCCAACTTCTCCGCTGTATATCTCACTCGGACCGGGATGAAATAAGCAGACTTGGTCAGTCTGTCGACGACCACCTATATAGAATCATAACCACCCACGGTGGTAGGCAATCCAACTACGAAGTCCATAGCAATCCTCTCCCACTTCCAAGTAGGAATGGGCATCCTCTGACTCACACCACCAGACTTCTGGTGCTCACACTTGACCTGCTGGCATGTCAAGCACCTAGCCATAAACTCTGCAATATCCCTCTTCATCCTACACCACCAATAGTGCTGACTAAGATCATGATACATCTTCGCCGCTCCGGGATGAATAGAATACCTAGAATAATGAGCCTCCTCAAGAATCAATCTGATCAAATAACCAACCTTAGGCACACATATCCGGCCC
>NW_026023982.1:12591-23132 GCF_019186545.1 Solanum stenotomum | reverse complement strand
GCACATACACATTTGTTTAGTCTCTTATTACACGTAAACGCCATGTATTGAAATTATTACTAATTTATTTAAATAATAAATAATAATATCAATTGAGGGTATTTATGTGTAATATTAGAGAATATATGAATGTGTGGGTTTAAATTTTTATTCCGTGGTCCAACTAAAGTTAGAGATAATACAACAAATTAAGGAGATCTAAAATATCTTGTTGAGTTGTCAAAAATTGAAGCACATGGTCATATTGATTTCTCTTTCCCCAAGGCCTAGCCCAAGTGGCAAAAGGTGGAGGATTTTGTGGCTTAGATCGCAAGTTCAAGCCCCACACCATGCAAAGCGAAGCCCGGTAACTGGAGAAGGGTAGAGGGGTGGTCCCATTATCCACCGAATTTAGAAGGCTGTGATTGGTCCAAAGGGCGCGTCACAGACGGATTTCTGGGTTATCAAAAAAAAATATCTTGTTGAGTTGTCAAAAATTGAAGCACATGGTCATATTCATTTCTCTTTCACATAGAACCTTTCAGCCCCCAAGGACTAGCTCAAGTGGCAAAAGATGGAGGATTTGTGGATTAGGTCGCAGGTTCAAGCCCAATACCATGCAAAGCGAAGCTCGGTATTTAAGTGGAGAAGGGTAGAGGGGTGGTCCCATTATCCACCGAATTTAGAAGGCTATGATTGGTCCAAAGGGCGCGTCACAGACGAATTTCTGGGTTATCAAAAAAAAATATCTTGTTGAGTTGTCAAAAATTGAAGCGCATGGTCATATTCATTTCTCTTTCACTTAGAACCTTTCAGCCCCCAAGGACTAGCTCAAGTGGCAAAAGATGGAAGATTTGTGGATTAGGTCGCAGGTTCAAGCCCAATACCATGCAAAGCGAAGCTCGGTATTTAAGTGGAGAAGGGTAGAGGGGTGGTCCCATTATCCATCGAGTTTAAAAGGCTGTGATTGGTCCAAAAGGCGGGTCACAAATGGATTTCTCGGTTATAAAAAAAATCTTATTGATTTGTCAAAAATTGAAGCACATGGTCATATTCATTTCTCTTTCACTTAGAACCTTTCATCCCCCAAGGCATAGCTCAAGTGGCAAAAGGTGGAGGATTTGTGGCTTAGGTCGCAGGTTCAAACACCACACCATGCAAAGTGATGCCCGGTATTTAAGTGGAGAAGGGTAGAGGGGTGGTCCCATTATCCATCGAGGTTAGAAGGCTGTGATTGGTCCAAAGGGTGGGTCACAGACGAATTTCTCAGTTATCAAAAAAAATAATATCTTGTTGAGTTGTCAAAAATTGAAGCACATGGTTATATTCATTTCTCTTTCACATTGAACCTTTCAACCCCCAATTAAGGCCTAGCTCAAGTGGCAAAAGGTGGAGGATTTGTGGCTTAGGTCGCAGGTTCAAACCCCATACCATTCAAAGTGAAGCCCGGTATTTAAGTGGAGAAGGGTAGAGGGGTGGGCCCATTATCCACCGAGTTTAGAAGGCTGTGATTGGTCCAAAAGGCGTGTCACAAATGGATTTGTCGGTTATAAAAAAATATCTTATTGATTTTTCAAAAATTGAAGCACATGGTCATATTCATTTCTCTTTCACTTAGAACCTTTCAGCCCCCCAAGGCCTAGCTTAAGTGGCAAAAGTTGGAGGATTGATGGCTTAGGTCGCAGGTTCAATTCCCACACCATGCAAAGCGAAGCTCGGTATTTAAGTGGAGAAGGGTAGAAGGGTGGTCCCATTATCCACCGAGTTTAGAAGGCTGTGATTGGTCCAAAGGGCGGGTCACAGACGGATTTCTCGGTTATCAAAAAAAATATATCTTGTTGAGTTGTCCAAAATTGAAGCACATGGTTATATTCATTTCTCTTTCACTTAGAACCTTTCAGCCCCCAAGGCCTAGCTCAAGTGGCAGAAAGGTGGAGGATTTGTGGCTTAGGTCGCAGGTTCAATCCCCACACCGTGCAAAGCGAAGTCCGATATTTAAGTGGAGAAGGGTAGAGGGGTGGGCCCATTATCCACCGAGTTTAGAAGTCTGTGATTGGTCCAAAAGGCGGGTCACAGACGAATTTCTCGGTTATAAAAAAAACATCTTATTGATTTGTCAAAAATTGAATCACATGGTCATATTCATTTCTCTTTCACTTAGAACCTTTCATTTCAATCTGACGTATGATGGGTTTGGTAGGAAGGAAAATGTGTTTTATGAAAAATGTTTTCTAAGAAATATATATTACCAAAATAAGTGAAGTCTGGAGCTTATTGCAATATGTNAAAAAAAAAAATCTTGTTGAGTTGTCAAAAATTGAAGCACATGGTCATATTCATTTCTCTTTCAGTTAGAACCTTTCATTTCAATCTGACGTATGATGGGTTTGGTACGAAGGAAAATGTNCATAGTTGAGTATCCAGAGTCGAATATCATATCTTTGAGTCGAATATCATATCCTTGAGTTGAGTATCTAATCTCTGAGTTGAGTATCTAATCTCTGAGTTGAGTATCTTATCCTTGAGTACTTCTGAGTTGAGTAAGTTTGAGTAGTTTGGAGTATTCCTTGAGTTGAGTAAGATTGAAAAGAGGCAAGTATGTTTCCTTTTTATCAAGTTTCAAGCTTATATTTATGTTTTAGAATTCCCCTTACATGCTCGTACATTCCATGTACTGAGCCATTTGGCCTGCATCTTCTCATGATGCAAACAAAGGTATTCAGGATCATCAACAGGAGCTTCGTTGATACATCCGAGAGTTCGAGTTAGCTATGGTGAGCCTCTTTGATTTCGGAGGATTTCATTTACCTTTCAATTATATCAGTTATTAGGATGTCGTGGGTCTTGTCCCGACTTCCATCTTTATCAGTTAAAGGCTTCATAGATAGTCAGTATAGTTGAGAAGTCTGTATCATTTATTTTATTAAATGTTTTAAAGACTAAAGTTGCCTTTTTATGGCGAGTTGTATATATTTTATTATACAGAGTTTTCTTTGGACTTAAAGTTTGTATTTAAGTTTTACGAACTTTTATTTCAGTTTTTAAGCTTTGTATGCTTGAATCAGTTTTCCGCTTGTAGTCAGCCAGGATGAGGGTTCGCTTGGGGACCATCAATGGTCTTCGAGTGCCGGCCACGTTCAGGGTGTAGGCTCGGGTCGTGACAAGACAGATTAACAATATATTTTTTAAAATGTGTCGTATAAATTGAAACAACTCACATCATATGCCTATTTATTTGGTGCATCTGTACCCGCCAACACCCATGAACAAACAAAGATTAGTGAAAATTAAATGAGTTCTTTGTTAGTACTCCCCCAAGCCCAGTTCTTCCCAGTATTATGTAATTTGGATCGTCGTCTTCTATCGACGAAATCATCAGATATATTTAGGAATGGCCATTTCTCCAAGAGTTTGAGGCATGATGATCAATTAGTTCATCCAGAATTTACCCCTAAACACGTCGCTATAATAATGGATGGGAACAGAAGATACGCTAAAGCTAGAGGATTACCTGTGCAAGAGGGTCACAAATTTATTACTCCTAATCTTAAGAATATTTGTAATGTTTCTACCAAACTTGGAATACAAGTTATCAAGGAGGCCATACTTTCCTTTCAGCATAGACACAGACTTATAAGACTTCAACCTAAGTTCATCAAACTGAAGTGTAAGATTTTGAAAATGAAATAATGGACAGACAAATCTCAATAGGCTAGAGAATTACCCATATTTGCACATCCCTTTGGACATAATCACCTTTAACTATCCACTATTTTGTAGCAATAAATATTTTGTTTATATAAGTCGCATACCATCTAAAGCTTGTAACTATCTTTTAGCCACATGTATTTCTATGAATACTAAAAAAAAAAAAAGGTAAAGTGTTCAGCCAAAAACAGAAGAAATCATATTCCTTCCATCCATTTTTACTTGTCATATTTGAATTTAACATATCTATTAAAAAGTAATAATTGACATAACTATTTTACCACACTGTCTTTATTAATTAGTATTATAGTATTAGGTGGTGATTATTTTTTGAGAAATAAGTTATTAATATTAAAGNTTTTACTTGTCATATTTGAATTTAACATATCTATTAAAAAGTAATAATTGACATAACTATTTTACCACACTATCTTTATTAATTAATATTATAGTATTAGGTGGTGATTATTTTTTGAGAAATAAGTCATTAATATTAAAGGTAAAATATATGAAAAATAAATTATTTTATCTTGATGTGTTAAAAGTAACAAATAAAAATAAAAATCTATTTCTAAAATAGCCACAAATAAAGATGATCAGAGAATATAGTGAAGTTTAATTTTTCTTTAGAGAAAAAAAGTTAGTATAGTTTTTTTTTTTTATATGTATAAAGTACGGAAATCGCAACATTTTGTGCGTTAATTACATTTTATCTCAAAAATTTTCATACATGATTTTGAATTAACAAACTATTCATAGGTTTTAGGCTTTCATTTAGCACTTTGGGTTTTGTCACCAATAGTCAAAACAAGAGCATGAACCCAGCTTGAAACGGTGAAAGGGATTACGAATAGAATTTGCCTTGTCAGGATTTGACCACCAACATAAATAGAACTAATGCCAGGAACTTTTCTGAGAACTACTCGAATAGAACTAATGGGGGGTAAACTCATATGCTTCGACGGTGGTTTTCTCATTCCCTTCCTTCCACCATCCCTGAAGAGGTGGCCTATAGACAATTTCCTCCCCAGTATCTTCTTCAGTAGCTTCAGGTCTAGCGCCTTTGGGATCACTGTTGGCGGACTTTTGGCTGAAGAAAGAGTGCTTTCCACGTGGCTTCTGAAGCATTATGGTTATATCTTTGAGGGTATCGCGCTTCTTCCGCACAGCAGTTGTCTCTTCATCTATAACAACACATTTTGTCATCTTTGCTGCCAACTCTGCGTCTAGTGCCGCATTTGCTGCTCGTGCTACCGCGGTGGCGAACTCCACTTCTATTCTCCTTTCTCTGGTTTCTCGGATCTCTTGTCTGAGCCGCTGTAATTTCATCCTCAAATCTTCCTCAGTTAGCTCTATGTCGATACTCTTTCCTTTTTTCATCTTAGCTGCAATTTTACCTTTCATGAGATGATAGAGTAGTGGCTTAGGATTTGGTAGTAGGATTTTATTTCTGACTGAGAAACTTAAGACTCGTGGAATTTTGGTCGGACATTTTGGTAGTGACTTGTATTTGACAATTTTCAATTTTTGTATATATATATTTTTATTTTTATTTTTATTTTTTTATTTTTTTTTGACAAGGAGTGGGCTAAAATGTCCTCATTCAAAGCAACGTACCACACAAACAGTTAAACACACAAGTAAACAGGCAAATTTCGCGTCCTAAACATACATGTGACCCTTTTGTGCCAAGGGTAGGCCTAGCGAATTGAAGGATGTATTGCGTCATTTAAAACAAATTGTTGCACCCCCAAAACAGAATTAATAAACAATAGAGAATTCATTACAAAGTTAAGCAAAGGGATACATCTTTTAGGGAAGGGATAAGTTGCAAATACAAAAACATCAATCCCACGCAGGGGAATAAGATAACTAAAATGCTGAAGGACCTGCTCCTCCTCTTGCTTTTTCCATTTCTTCACGAATGAGAAACTTGTTGGTTATCACATGTGGCTCAGCGAACACAGCTTTGGAAGACATTAACACGCCCTGGAGGGTGTTAAGCTGCTCATCAAAGTTTAAGTCCAAACGCATCAGGCAGGATCTCGCGTCAGCTAACTCTTGCGTGGCAAAGGCTAATGCCCTTTGGCTTTCATATTCTCTATGCTGGAATTCTTGTTCCCTACGCAGGTATTCTTGCTCCCTACGTTGAAACTCTTGCTCTCTTCGGTCCCATTCCTGCTGAAAATGGTAGGCTTGGATTTGGAGCCTTACCTGGACATCTTCAATCTGTCGGCCCGTGTGTGGCGTCGGGTCAAGTGTACCACGCAGATCATTCTGTAACCATTTTTTGTATTCATCCACATACCCGGCTTCATATCTATTTTCTGTCATGCTCTCTTTTAGGTTGACCCGTCCAGACCATTCTTGACAAAAATCCTTGGCGTGAGGTATCTTGTCGCACCCGTTGTAGTCAAAGACGTAGCGGCTAGTGTCTCCTATGAAAGGTAGAATCTGTCTTCTGCCGAATTGCCGCATTACCCTGCTAAGATTGTAAGGTCGTACCCCTCTAATGCCAGGAAGGATTAGGAAAGGACACTTAGCCCCCTGAATAGCTATTTTTTCTGACATGAAATCTTGAAACATCCATTGTACGTCTTCCTCTTTTATGTCATAGAAGACTTTGGCCCACGATTCCCTAGTGTTGTGGATCTTGAACCTGTTGTTGCTCAAATGGAACTCATAATGGTCGAGGCGGCTTTCTTTTTGTGGTTCGGCCAATTTCTGTTTCTGAGTCTCATATGTCTTCACCAGATGTTTAGACATCCACCACTGTAGCAAAATATTACAACCTTGAAAAAATGGAAACCCGTTTTTGCATTGACCCAATGATCGGTAGATGTCGGCCAGAATGATCGGGGCTAGGTTGAAGTATTTCTTAACTTGTCCTTTCTTACCAACACCCTCGAAAATAGCGTGTGTAACCATGACAACCCGAGTATCAATTTCATTCCCTTCGCCTTGAGGAAATACCATCGTCCCTAAGAGGCATACATCAAATGCTAAGGTTTGAGTTTGACTCCAACTACTGCGACTGAGAAACTCATTTGGAAAATTCTTATAATAGTTCTCGTGTCCCCACCGTTTGTAGAATTTCAGAAACGGAATACTCGGGGTGTCTAGCCAGTCTGCATTTACTAGTAACAACATGTTCTTCAGTTCTGTGTTGGTCGGCTTATCTGGTAGCAAAATGTGGTGATCTAGATGATTTTTCCTTTTCTGGCACATTCTGACATTGTCTAGGCAATCTCTGATTTCTTCAACAGTTGGTGTCATTTCAACATCTCCGAAGCGAAACACCATCCTCTCATCATCCCAAAATCGAGTGACCACCTCAATGAACTTAGGCCAGACTCTAAGATTCATTATCGACGGGAGGTGACCTAAGTGAATGGAAAGTTCTCTTTTCTGATATGCATTGAGATTGTACCACCATACACGGAGGAGGTTTGACGTCTCGGTGACCATTTTAAAACTCAAGTGTTGCTTAGCCATCTACAAAAACATACAAATAATTAGATACCGCCCAAACCCAAGGCACAACATTTTTTCAAATAGCGCATACATCCTTCAAACACGTAAGTATGAGCGTCCGTTCGGGCCGTGGGCCCTTTGGACTCAAGGTGGTCTTTCTAATGGACCCGACACGCCTTGGGTGTTGGGTCAACTTAGGCCAATGCGCTAAATTTCAGGGATTTGGTCTTGCTCTATCCTAGTATGACTAAGAGTGGGTTTTCTTTAAAGTGGATTGGTGACCCAAGCGGACTACTTGGGCTGAGACAATTAACGACCGTTGACTATCCAGTAGCCAACTATATTCGTCAGGGTGTCCCGAGAACAATTTGGTTAACGAACGACTGTGGCCCGCATAATTGTCCTTTAAGTGAAAAGAAAAAAAAATGTCATTTGACGGAATAAATGATATGGATGCAATGACAGTTGATATCACAATTTAAGCAAATAAGGCACATTTGAGGTAAAACAATTCAACAAATATTAGCAAATAGTCAAAGAGAGTCAAGTCATTATGGTTAGAACCTAATTGAATCCCCAGCGGAAGTCGCCATTTCTGTTGTGCCGTAATTTGACTATCTCTAGAAAAATCACATTTTTGAAATGTTCTAAGTATAAAACAATTTGAGAAATACTTAAAAAGAGTCGCCACTTAATTTTTTAAAGAAATTAAGAAAACTTATAATTTTCAAAGATTTAAACAGAAAAAATCATTTGAAAATACCAAAGAGGGTTCGGGGTTCAATTTACACTTCGAGAAGGGTTTAAGCATTCGAAGTGTCCGCTAACATGCGGTTGACCTGCGACTTGACTAAAATGTATTTGACTATTTTTAGAAAAATAATGATTTAACATAAAAATAACAACTTACAATATATTCGATTAACTTTGAGAAAATAATTAAATAAATGACGCATTTTATTTCATTTTTTATTTTTTAGAGAAAGGGATCCAAAAATGAAACATTTTGAATTAAATTGTAAGTGATTAGAATATTAATAAAACTAGACTAATTATTTAATTCGTTTTAAAATAACAATTTAAACCAATTTTAATAAATTAAAGCATGAACATCATTTTAAATTAATTGACTAACCCTCTTTGAGAAATGACCAAGCAAGTATTTTATTTTAATTAATTGAAAAGGCTTTTTAAAAGTTTATTTGGGAGAGACCTTTACTTGAAACAATTTTAAACGAACTAAAACTGTGTTAAGTAAAAAAACATTAAATAACGTTCTTTTCAAGAACAAAGAGTTTTAATTCAATTAATGACATAAGATCTTATTAGTAAAATAAATGAACACAAAAAAAATAAAAAAATATTAAAAGTAAACCAACATAACAAAAATAACTCATCTTTCGGGGAGTCTAATTAAGTTATTTAAAGTTAGAGTCAAATAAGATTAGTCAACACATAATCGAATCATTAGAAGAGTAAGAGAGATAATGAAATTGGGCCCCTTTTTTGGGCCAATTTCGCTATATTTTAAGCTTCGATTCAATTCCCCTTTTTGGTATACAGTTGATGTATATCAGTGTATATCGGCATGTATATCAGCCCTTTTCATGTATTTCTTGCTTCCGAACACATGTATTTTATTCCAACCCTGTATTCCTGTGTTTTTGACATGTATATGAGTGTATACCGATGTATATCAATGTATACAGGCTGTATCTTAGCCTATTTTCAGCTTTTGAGACTTGTTTGCAAATTCCAGCCCCTGTACAGCCCCATTCAGATGACCCGGATGACTCAAAGGAAAGAAAAATTGGGCCCCTATGGCCCGATCATCGAAATGCAACGAGAGGGTGGAAGCCCATGAGGATGCGTATATATTTCACATGCAATAAAAAGGGGTGATAAGAAATTAGAATTGGCATAAACAATAATTAAGTGTGCGATCAATTGAATGTAAGAAAGTAAATATCTAAGATACAAGACAAAACATGATATCATTGACTAAACAAGCAAACTAATTAAGGAAATTTACTACATTTATCAAAAACGAGTATTCACACGACACATTTTTTAATAAAACTAAGTCTCATGGCCATATGCCAAGTTTCATCAACTCATTTTGAATCTATTGCTATGCCAAAATTCATGCTTAATCTAATTAATGTAAAATGGACTAACCAACATGGATATACTAATTTTAAGAACTGACCCTACAACATTATCTTAATAAGGAGAAAATCTTAAAGAACGGTAACAACAAGGCTTTAACATAATGAATAAGAGCATTAATACTCTTGACAAAATAGCTCTATCCACTATATGCCAATGCAATATTTCAAATGATCAGAGAGTAAAAAAAAATAAAAAATCAATAAAGCATCACAATGAACTTGATCATCAATTGATAGAGGTTACACATTCGACATACATCTAAAGATAAGGAACTGTACTAATCCTAAATTTATTAAAATCAAATTAGGACATATATATAGTGCTAAGGATGTCATTACCTGCATGGTCTTAAATACAAGAGGATGTTTATAGTGTCAACTTTACTAAACCAGCATGCTAAAATTGTTGTAGACAAATAGGCTACCAAATACTTGACCTTTTACCAAGACCATACTCCAACACCAAAAAAAAACCACATATAGATGTCTTAAGATATATAAAGAGTTAATCATGTGATAGGAATTAGAATAGAGACATAATGTTGATCTTAGATGCACACAGAATGCCTCCTTACCATTCTTGCAACTTAAATTGTATTTACAAACATAACAAGATTAGACAAAACTTCAAATGAGCTCAATGATAAGCAAAGCTAGTGTATAAATTCTAGATCCTGGAACCTCAATCAAACGGTATACCAACAAATGGGACAAAATCTTCCATAGTCAAACGGTCCCCTATTAAACACAAGTAGAATGTTCGCTGAATCACGAGTCGAAAATAACAGTCTATGTTAATTTGAATGGCACAACAATCAATGAAGGGGAAGGAAAATAGTAGCTATGGCTGTATTCAAATTCCTAAATTGTACCATAATGTATTATTGACATAGTAGCAATTTGTCTAACATAATCTGCTATAGCAGTTCCTAAGCTAAAATATGGCGGATAAACTCGATGGAATTCATGAGTAAAGATTCTGAGGAAAGAAGTATAAACTCATGAGTGCGGTAGTAACTAAAATCATGCTAAAATAGTAAACAACCAAGCTTAAGCTTCTTCTAATGCATAAGGACGAGATCAAATTATTTTTGTCGTTGTATGCGGGTACTTTAAATGGAGAGGGATTGCTCGAGTTCTACAACCAAAATCAATCTAAAATAGATATGAACCATCAAATGCACATTTACTTATAAAGAAACATCAACC
>NW_026023982.1:5420-10630 GCF_019186545.1 Solanum stenotomum | reverse complement strand
TGCATTGGTTCTAGAACACTGTGAGATGTTATTGTGATTGATGTTGGGGTATTTCCCGCGAATGTTATTGATGTTGAGGTCATTGCCAAGGAGTATTATTGATGTCGAGGTTATTACCGATGAGTGTTATTGATATCGAAGTTATTTTCGACGAGTGTTATTGATGCCAGTGTCATTGCCGGTGAGTATTATGATGCCGAAGTCATTACCGATAAGTACTTGGGTTATGAATATTCCCCATGAGTCCCGATTGTTTATTGTGCATGATAATCTTGATACTTGTATTTGGTATACTTGATTGTTGTGCTCGATAATCTTATTACTTATGATTGACGACTTGATACTTGTGATTTGACGATGTGTAACTATTGATGTGAGACTATGAAACCTTATGAGCTATTTACTGTGAATTGTTAGGTTGTGTTGTATGCAGGTTGTAGTTTTGGGGGTTTGGTTGGGGTGAAAGGAGTTTCTCGTTTTCTAGCTAGTTTTACCTTGTTTTAGTGGTTTATTTGTTGAGTACCGTGTTGTTATGGTACTCACTCCTAGCTACTACACTGTGTAGGTTTCGAGTCCAGATCCGTGTGACATTTCTCTTTCATCTATTTCCGAGGCTGAGGATTCATTGAGGGGTAACTGCTTGTCTTTCCGGCGGGCCCTCTTGTTCCTTACATTATGTTTTGTTCTATTTGAGATACAAAGACATTGAGACTTGTACTTATCTTTCAATTATGTATTAATACATTGGCGCCTTGTACATGTGATAACTAGGTTTTGGTGCTATCCTAAAATACATTAAACAAGAAAGGAAAATAGCAACCAAACAATAATATTTGAATTTGAATTTGTGCGAATGTTACAATCTTTATGAAATCTTTAAGAAAAGATATGTATTCCCCTGATTCTTTTCTTCACAATTGTTCTTGACTTGATGAAATACTTGCGACACATCACTTGGAGCAAAGACTTCTTTGTATGCGAAAGACTTGCGGAGCACCATTGAAGCGCATTGATTATCTATGTATTTTTGTTTGTGTGTTCTGATCTTATAAAGACTCCTTTATATAGGCGTGACTAGGGTTTTAGGGTATTTTGGTCCAAGTAATTTAGAGGACTCTGGGCTTGAAGCTTTGAAGAATGTGAGTTGGGCTCATCTTGTCAACTTAGTAGACTTGCCCAAATATAATTTGGATTTTATTTAAATTATATAATTTTGACTTAAAATATTATTCCGATTTTATTAATCAACAATTCGACTTAGTCAACATATTATAAATTTAAAATTTTTCAAATTTTATACTTCCTCCGTTTCACAAAGAATGGTCTAGTTTGACTTGGCTCGGAGTTTAAGAAAATAAAGAAGACTTTCGAATCTTGTGGTTCTAAATTAAAGTTATGTCAAATGTACAAAATTGCCCTTTAATCTTGTGGCCTTAAATATGTCACATGGAAAACTGAAATTAAAATGTTACCAAAAAAAGAAAGAGGTCATTCTTTTTTAAATTGACTAAAAAGGAAAGAAGATCATTCTTTTTTAAACGGAGAGTTTGGTATTTTTTTTCCCTTTTATATTTGTGGTCATTTTTGGGCCACATAATTGTGGTCATTTAGCAACACTCAAAGTGTCCGAAAAACATGTCGACAGGCACTTCAAACTCTTGAGTGGTTAATAAAATGTCGGCCTCTTATATCTTCTGTTGCTTTGTGTCTCGAATTCTGTGAATTTTAATTATGCCACATTTTTAGTAGGTTTGAGAAAACTCATTAATCTTGTAAGGTTATTATTATGAAGTTCGTAACTTTATAAGTTTGAGTTTTGACAACTATTTAGAATTTATATAAAGGGGTTGTAATTAATTTTTTTTTCTTTCTCTCATTTGCTCCTCTTTTAGTTTAAACCATTCTAAAAGAGTTGTCCCATAATCGTCAGATCTAAATGCATTGTACTAAGATTATAGAATTGTATACGTTAAACATATTGACAAATATAGCTCTTAAAATTGAGACGGATTCAATAATTTTTATTTTTATTATGTATTTGTATTAGGATATTTGTTAAATATATGTAAGATTATAAGTTTGATGGTAAGTTTGAACTAAAAAAAGTTCTAAATTCTAGTTGAGTTTTTGCACATACACATTTGTTTAGTCTCTTATCACACCTAAACGCCAAGTATTGAAATTATTATTAATTTATTTAAATAATGAAGTAAATAATAATATCAATTAAGGTTATTTATGTGTGATATTAGAGAATATACAAATGTGTGGTTTTAATTTTTTATTCCATGGGTCCAACTAAAGTTAGAGATAATACAACAAATTAAGGAAATCTAAAATATCTTGTTGAGTTGTCAAAAATTGAAGCACATGGTCATATTCATTTCTCTTACACTTAGAACCTTTCAGCCCCCAAGGCCTAGCTCAAGTGACAAAAAGTGGAGGATTTGTGGCTTAGGTCACAGGTTCAAGCCCCATACCATGCAAAGCGAAGCCCGGTATTTAAGTGGAGAAGGGTAGACGGGTGGGCCCATTATCCACCGAGTTTAGAAGTTTGTGATTGGTCCAAAAGGCGAGTCACAAACGGATTTCTCGGTTATAAAAAAAAATATCTTATTGATTTGTGAATAATTAAAGCACATGGTCATATTCATTTCTCTTTCACTTAGAACTTTTCAGCCCCCAAGGCCTAGCTCAAGTGGCAAAAGGTGGAGGATTTGTGGCTTAGGTCGCAGGTTCAAGCCCCACACCATGAAAAGCGAAACCCAATATTTAAGTGGAGAAGGGTAGAGGGGTGGTCCCATTATCCATCGAGTTTAGAAGGCTGTGATTGGTCCAAAGGGCGGGTCACAGACGGATTTCTCAGTTATCAAAAAAAATAATATCTTGTTGAGTTGTCAAAAATTGAAGCACATGGTCATATTCATTTCTCTTTCACTTTGAACCGTTCAACCCCCAATTAAGGCCTAGCTCAAGTGGCAAAAGGTGGAGGATTTGTGGCTTAGGTCGTAGGTTCAAACCCCATACCATGCAAAGTGAAGCCCGGTATTTAAGTGGAGAAGGGTAGAGGGGTGGGCCGATTATCCACCAAGTTTAGAAGGCTGTGATTGGTCCAAAAGGCGGGTCACAAATGGATTTCTCGGTTATAAAAAAAATCTTATTGATTTGTCAAAAATTGAAGCATATGGTCATATTCATTTCTCTTTCACTTAGAACCTTTCATCACCCAAGGCATAGCTCAAGTGGCAAAAGGTTGAGGATTTGTGGCTTAGGTCGCAGGTTCAAACACCACACCATGCAAAGTGAAGCCCGGTATTTAAGTGGAGAAGAGTAGAGGGGTGGTCCCATTATCCACCGAATTTAGAAGTTTGTGATAGGTCTACAGGGCGCGTCATAGACGAATTTCTCGGTTATAAAAAAAAATGTCTTGTAGAGTTGTCAAAAATTGAAGCACACGGTCATATTCATTTCACTTTCACTTAGAACCTTTCAGCCCCCAAGGCCTAGCTCCAGTGGCAAAAAGTGGAGGACTTATGACTTAGGTCGCAGGTTCAAGCCCCATACCATGCAAAGCGAAGCCCGGTATTTAAGTGGAGAAGGGTAGAGGGGTGGGCCCATTATCCACCAAGTTTAGAAAGTTGTGATTGGTCCACAAGGAGGGTCACAAATGGATTTCTCGGTTATAAAAATAAATATCTTATTGATTTGTCAAAAATTGAAGCACATGGTCATATTCATTTTCTCTTTCACTTAGAACCTTTCAGCCCCCAAGGCCTAGCTCAAGTGGCAAAAGGTGGAGGATTTGTGGCTTAGGTCGTAGGTTCAAGACCCACACCATGCAAGTGAAAACTGGTATTTAAGTGGAGAAGGGTAGAGGGGTGGTCCCATTATCCATCGAGGTTAGAAGGCTGTGATTGGTCCAAAGGGCGGGTCACAGAAGGATTTCTCAGTTATAAAAAAAAAAATATCTTGTTGAGTTGTCAAAAATTGAAGCACATGGTCATATTCATTTCTCTTTCACTTTGAACCTTTCAACCCCCAATTAAGGCCTAGCTCAAGTGGCAAAAGGTGGAGGATTTGTGGCTTAGGTCGCAGGTTCAAACCCCATACCATTCAAAGTGAAGCCCGGTATTTAAGTGGAGAAGGGTAGAGGGGGTGGGCCCATTCTCCACCGAGTTTAGAAGGCTGTGATTGGTCCAAAAGGCGGGTCACAAATGGATTTGTCGGTTATAAAAAATATATCTTATTGATTTGTCAAAAATTGAAGCACATGGTCATATTCATTTCTCTTTCACTTAGAACATTTCAGCCCCCCAAGGCCTAGCTTAAGTGGCAAAAGGTGGAGGATTTGTGGCTTAGGTCGCAGGTTCAAGTCCCACACCATGCAAAGCGCTGCTCGGTATTTAAGTGGAGAAGGGTAGAAGGGTGGTCCCATAATCCACCGAGTTTAGAAGGCTGTGATTGGTCCAAAGGGCGGGTCACATACGGATTTCTCGGTTATCAAAAAAAATATATCTTGTTGATTTGTCCAAAATTGAAGCACATGGTTATATTCATTTCTCTTTCACTTAGAACCTTTCAGCCCCCAAGGCCTAGCTCAAGTGGCAAAAAGGTGGAGGATTTGTGGCTTAGGTCGCAGGTTCAATCCCCACACCATGTAAAGCGAAGCCCGATATTTAAGTGGAGAAGGGTAGAGGGGTGGGCCCATTATCCACCGAGTTTAGAAGGCTGTGATTGGTCCAAAAGGCAGGTCACAGACGAATTTCTCGGTTATAAAAAAAATATCTTATTGATTTGTCAAAAATTGAATCACATGGTCATATTCATTTCTCTTTCACTTAGAACCTTTCATTTCAATCTGACGTATGATGGGTTTGGTACGAAGGAAAATGTGTTTTATGAAAAATGTTTTCTAAGAAATATATTTTACCAAAATAAGTGAAGTCTGGAGCTTATTGCAATATGTCCTCAATGCAATCACGAACCAAAATGATCCAATGAATACACAAATATGCAATTTATCTTTATGCAATCCTTCCTCTCCATGATTCCAAAGTAGCACTTATTTACACTACCACATGAGATAAGAGAAAAGTACGAGCATATTTACTATCTTCAATTGTTCACAGTTTGATTCATTTGAAAAAGGCTTTGAACATTTCCGTATTGGTTCCCATAAATCAGGATTATGGCTAACTTACAAAAGAAAA
>NW_026023982.1:0-1964 GCF_019186545.1 Solanum stenotomum | reverse complement strand
AAAAACAGATGAAATTAAAGAATAATTTTTTTAAAAAAATAGAATTTTTTTTTGTTGAATATTGGTTCATCTACCTTGTAGAGTTTTAGAGGAAATTAAGGAGAAAGAACTGGTCAATTGAAATCTTGAAATTAAAATTCAACATATGTAATAAGGTACTATAATAATATAAAATAAAAATGAAGATAGTGATGATTTTTAATTAATATTTGTACAAAACACCTTGTTGACAATATTTTAATTACAATTTTTTTTTAAAAAAAAACAGCCTACAAAACACATATGTCTTTGTGCCTTCTAAGGCTAAAAGTTGCCATAGCCTTACAAGGTTAAAAACAGTCATAGCCTTATAGGTTGCATGGGTATCTGCGCCTTGTGGTGAAAACTTTGATTAAAACGGTGTTAAAATTTATTGCCCTTTTGATTTGATAAATAATTTTGTTGCCCTTTTAAAATTTTGAAAATTTTTGTTTCCCTTTTGACTCTGGACTCCAATAAATAATCACCCATTTTATAATAGGAAGAATGACTATTTGAGATACTAAAAAAAATGATAAAAGATAGGCTTTTATTTCTCTTCGCTATGTTAAGCTCACAAATTAAATGATGCTCCTTAATGGACAAATCATTTACGTTTTCATTCATCGTAAGAATATAAAAGGTTAAAGTAAAGTTAATGTAATGAAATATTACTTTTGTTTGAACCACAAAATTGTCATAATGCAACAATTCTTTTCAAGAATTCATATCTTCTCATTATGAAGTTACAAATTAATAAACAGTCACTTGAATAAATGTGAACCATTTATGAAGAAGTAATCCTCCTATTCTACATATATTTACTACTTAGAAATATTTACATAGATTAATTATGGAGAGTTATAAGATGTTATTTATCCTTTGCATTAAATAAAAGGAAATGATATCCACAATCCCGACTAATGCAAAGATAATATGAATAATTTTTGGGTAAAAGAAAGGAACATGTATTAAAGTATCAATATCTTTCGATTTGAATTGACACATAGTGAAATGAGGCGACAACAAATATCCACAAAGTGAAGTACTCCTGAACTAAATGAACATAATTAAGCTGAGACCCCCACAATACGTACTATATCCTTCGTATTATGCGAACTCCGCAATACTAACATATTGCTTTTATGGTCATGCACCCACCTTAAATCTTATGAGTGCTCTAGAAAGATGATCCAAGTCTTTCATAAAAGATGACCACATTGATACACTCACATAGGTGATTTCATCAAGTCTATTTCTATATAAATTATTTTGACCCATTTTGATCTGCCTGAATATAACCTAACCCGCTCAATTGCCACACCTTAATTAGGGCCTTATATGTCTTTGTTTGATTACAAGTGGGTATTCACCATCCTACTTCAATCCATGGGCTTTAAGCTCCATCCTCCTCGACGTTTTAAAGATTATTTTATTTATCAAATCCTTAATTTAATGATAAATCCGCTCGCAATGTATTTAAACTCAACATATCATGCCTATTTAAACATAATGGATTAGTTTGGCCTGGCCCACTGGCCAGCTCCTCTCAATATAGGATTCGGATCTTCCATTGATCATCAAATTCATCACTATCTGGACTCGCTATTTCTTGATAATTTCAAACTCAATAAGATGATGATTAGTGGTGGCAAATGGGCGGGTTGGGTCAAATTTGGGCGGGTTGAAAATGGGTCAATATAAAATGGATAATAATGCATCCCACCCATAATTGATATGGGTAAAAATGGATTGGGTAAACTCATATTTTACCCATATTTTCATGAGTAAATAGTATTTTACTTAAGAATTCAACATGGCGAAAATATTTTAATCTTTTTTTAGATGAAAATGTTGAAAATGTTTCAATTAGTTTTATTGTATCATAAAAGTAAAAAAAAAATTCTAAACTTTTCAGTATAAAATAAATTTATGTAATAACAAGG
>NW_026023981.1:0-713 GCF_019186545.1 Solanum stenotomum | reverse complement strand
GACTTATGAAATGACACCATTTCTTAGTTTTGGCGATTCAAGTCTTGGCCTAGAATTCCTCTTTTAGCATTTATAGAAAGGGCACAATTTCTTAGTTCTAGCCCACTTCACACATTCATGCATTCAAGACTTTAAGTAACAAGGAGAGACACTTTAGTCTACCAACCAAGTCACAACATTATCATCTAAGGATACTTCATAATCCAACATCATTTCATATATACATCATGAGAAAAATCATACTTTAAATCACAATGCTATCCACTTTACATAGGATCATCACAAGATCACATAAACTCATTCACACCATACCTTCACACATAAAGCTTCACATAAAACTTTACATATAGCTTCATATAGGACTTTACATATAGCCTCATTTATATATATAATATACAATACAATAACACTTTGTACAAGATCACCTTATAACCATAAGAATACCTTCACATAGTACAATAACATTTCATAACTTGATAACACTTTAATTCAATAGATAATGCCTTCAAGTCCATGTTCATAATACATTCCATAATTAAACACCTCCACCATAAGTGGATCAAACTAAGCAAGAACAATTTTATCCATAATAAGAGATTAAGCCAACTTACCATCCTCCAAAGCCATAATCAACAACACTCAAGTCCTAACCATTTTACTTACTACAAGAGAATTCATCCATAATTTGCCCATAAGACCACAACTTTCAATTC
>NW_026023980.1:0-577 GCF_019186545.1 Solanum stenotomum | reverse complement strand
TTCAAACAAAAGATTGCGTCAAACGGACATTCGAGCCGAAAGTTATGGCCATTTGAAATTCAGCATCTTAAAGGTTGAAGGTGGCTTTGAATTTAGGAAACTTCAAACGGCCATAACTCGGGCCTCGAGTTTCCGTTTCAGGCGATTTTTTTTTGAATCCGCGTATTTTTTCAAGATATACACAACCAAACTGCCTAAAGGCGGTTTGCGCGTGCCAATTATCCCAAAAACGCCTTTTACTGATTCTTACGCGAGCCGAAATATGATGAAAAAAATAAAAGGAAATTCAGACAAAGGCGATGGGTCATTCAGATAGATCTCAAAAAAATACGAGGATTCAAAAAAAAGATTGCGTCAAACGGACGTTCGAGCCGAAAGTTACGGCCATTTCAAATTCAGCATCTTAAAAGTTGAAGGTGGCTTTGAATTTAGGAAACTTCAAACGGCCATAACTCGGGCCTCGGGTTTCCGTTTCAGGCGATTTGTTTTTTTAATCCGCGTATTTTTTCAAGATCTATGCAACCAAACTGCCTAAAGGCGGTTTGCGTCTGCCGATTTTCCCAAAAATGCCTTTTAC
>NW_026023979.1:0-424 GCF_019186545.1 Solanum stenotomum | reverse complement strand
CACAGAGGCAGTATTAAGCGTATTTAGGGTGCATAATCGGACGCTTAGGGCATATACCTCACAAAACTAAGCTCTATGTGTGTTCCTCACATTATTTTGATACTGTCCCGCCCATAGGCAAGCTTCGGCCAAAAGCCAAAAATACTTTAAGGAAACGAAGTTCAAATATATAATTTGATAATTATAATTTTTTCTACAGTTATCTAATCTTAAAATACTAACCACTCTGAATATAAGATGAATTTTGTAATTGTTTCATAACTTCATCTATACTTCAAGTTGTCGTTATTTTGAATTTATTTTGTCCATACTCTCTTTATTACTTCTTTAGTAGATAAATAAATTCTACTTTAGTATGTCTTGCCAAACAAATTATTATTATTTTATATTTTTTTATATTTAAATAATAGTAATAGTAAAAATT
>NW_026023978.1:0-424 GCF_019186545.1 Solanum stenotomum | reverse complement strand
CCAAAATCCTTCACTCTAAACCTTAGGGCAAAATCCATAGAAACCCTAAACCATAAGAAATAAAAAAAACCCTATACCATAAAAACCCTAAACCCTAAGAACCCTTTAATCGTAAACAACCATTAAATTCCTAAAAACCCTTTAAAACCCTGAACCTAAAAATTCCACTAAACCTAATAAACCCTAGAAAATCATAAGCAAAAACCCTAAACCATTCAAAAAATGAAACCCTAAGAAATCCTCTGTAATGACTTGAAAATTTGACTTTGGTCAACCTTCTTGGAAGTCGTGCTCAGATGAAAATTCTGACAGCTAGGTTAGCTTCGGAATATTGATTTTGGTCTAGAACGACCTTTTGTTCACTTCCCGAGGCTTTAGATGGCAATTGTGGAATCTCGTTCAAAACGATACTGGGTGTGGGACC
>NW_026023977.1:0-580 GCF_019186545.1 Solanum stenotomum | reverse complement strand
CAAGAGAGCGAACGGTGAGTAATCAAATATGGTACTAACTTACTATGTAAGTAATATCTCAATATTGAACTCACCACTACATAAAAATGAAGATTTATTACAAGGTTAATAAAAGCAGACCAAATATTATTGCACTCCACCAATCCTTCATAGCGATGTAAAATCAAGCAATATCTTGATGAAATCTAATTTTGAGGACAAAATAACTAGCCAAATCATAGAGAAGAAAGGAGAGTTTAACACCATGTATGTTGTTGTAGGTTCCTTTGTTATATAGCTCCAGGTCAAATCAAAATCTTAGCTTGAACTTTGTTCTCCTATGACCCTTTTATATCAATTTCTTTAACATTATCAGAAGTATGACTAACAAAGTATCTATTTGGTTATATACTATATTTATACAGCGAAACTGAATGAGAAGATTGATATCTATAACTTTGAAGTGGTTCTTACCCATTCAAATGTCATTGATGATTTAAGTAATGTGCAAAGATTACCAGGGTCTTGCATCAAATAGTAGCCGTGTGTTTAATGATTTTGATATTTACAATGATTGACTTAAGAGAATATATCACTAGTT
>NW_026023976.1:0-232 GCF_019186545.1 Solanum stenotomum | reverse complement strand
CATAGACAAGGAAATATTTATGTTCATTGACTTGTAGCAAGGAAAGCCACTCTTAGCAACAATCCATATCATAAATGCATAAATTCACACACCTTCATAGCATAAGAAAACTACACCATAACCCATTTCAAAGTCTACTTGTGCAATGCATGAATGAAATCAAATACCCCTGCTCACACTAAGTAGAGCTTATTGAGAAGTCGAAAGTATAGTTCATGTTCATGACATAGTT
>NW_026023975.1:0-649 GCF_019186545.1 Solanum stenotomum | reverse complement strand
ACTCTCTCTCCGACGATAGTTATCCTTAATTTCCTCGATGTTACGGCTTCACGAGTTACATCGGCGACACTAATTCTATTTCGCGATTTTAATTTGATTTTCGATTTGGTTCCAAGGACTTACATTGATTGGCTATGTGTGGACAGCGTTCCGCGGATATTTATGAGTATGGATCAATTGGGACTCTTTCAGCAGCTACATTGGCACATTTATAGAGCATCCGGTTTAAGGTCCGGCCTCTATTGCCCATATTCTTATATAGAGCATCCGGTTTGAGGTCCGGCCTCTATTGCCCATACACTTATATAGAGCATCCGGTTTAAGGTCCGGCCTCTATTGCCCAGATACTTATATAGAGCATCCGGTTTAAGGTCCGGCCTCTATTGCTCAAATACCTATATAGAGCATCCGGTTAGAGTTCCGGCCTCTTATACTTGATACTTGTGATTGGTTACTTGAGTACTTCTGGTGAGCATCCGGTTCGAGGTCCGGCCTCTGTACTGTCAGATTCTACTACTTATGGTTGACGTTCTGGTTCGATGTTCTTTGTTCTTGGGTTCTTTTATGCAATTCTCTTTAGTTATAGTTATTCTGTGTACTCGTCGGGCTTATGGGGGTCCTTTCGAGTTTTTATTTAACTTGCGCACGA
>NW_026023974.1:0-232 GCF_019186545.1 Solanum stenotomum | reverse complement strand
CAAGTTCTAAGTTCTAAGTTCAAGTTCAGGTTCTAAATTCATGTTCAAGTTCTAATTTCAAGTTCAAGTTCTAAGTTCAAATTCAAGTTCAAGATCAAGTTCTAAGTTCAAGTTCAAGTTCTAAGTTCAAGTTCTAAGTTCAAATTCTAAGTTTAACTTCAAATTCTAAGTTCAAGTTCAACTTCAAGTTCTAAGTTCAAGTTTTAATTCTAAGTTCAACTTCAAATTCTAA
>NW_026023973.1:0-683 GCF_019186545.1 Solanum stenotomum | reverse complement strand
CAATGCACTCACATCATAGGGAGGGAAATACAAAGATAGTGCATTTTTCACAACAAGTCATCATATGATTAGTTTTTCCCTTTGAACCTGGTTATAGGATCTCTAGTCCCCAGGTTGGGTTTCCTCATATATGACTCATGTATTTGTAGGCTTCAATCCCATCCCCCTCGATGTGCTCCAGACCTTTTTTCTCGTTAAGGCCTTAGTAAGAGAATCTGCAAGATTATCACAAGATTTGACATAATCAACATTAATGGTACCATTTGTCAAATACGATCTTACATTACTATGTTTCCTCCTTATAGGTTTGGATTTACCATTGTAAAAACGGTTTTGAACTCTACCAATTGCAGCAGTGCTATCACAATAAATTAAAATAGGAGGAATTAATTTTTCAAAGTAAGGTATTTGAAATAATAAATCTCTTAACCAATTCATTTCCTCACTAGCTAAAGCTAAACCAATTAGTTCAACCTCCATGGTAGAGTTAGCAATAATAGTTTGCTTTTTTGATCTCCAACAAACAACACCACCACCTAAAGTAAAGACATAACCAGTGATAGAACAGGAATCACCTGATAAAGTGTTCCAATCTGCATCACAGAAGCCTTCAAGTACAACATGATATTTTTTATAAAACAAACCACAATTTTTTGTTCCAATTAAATATCTCATAATTCCTG
>NW_026023972.1:0-803 GCF_019186545.1 Solanum stenotomum | reverse complement strand
CTCTTTATCCAACTGATTTTCAACTTCAATTTTAAATTGCCAATATGTTTCCATTGCTTCATCCTTACCATTCAGTAAATAAACATAACAATAGCTAGTGCAATTATCAATAAAATTTATGAAACACTTTTTCCCATCACAAGATGGTGTTGACTTCATATCACAAATATCAGTGTAAATCAATTCTAAGGTATTAAAATTCCTTTCAATAACACATACTTGATATTTTGATTTATTGCACTAGAAATTAGGCAAAACTTCTAAGTTGATCAGTTTTTGCAAGGTTTTGTAATTGACATGTCCCAAGCATTTATGTCACAAACAATTTGATTCAAGCAAGTAAGAACAAACAGAAATACTAAGTTTGAAAAGACCTTCTGTGAGGTAACCTTTTCCCACAGATATTTTGTTCTTTACTTTTTTTTTTTATAACTTTCTCAAATACAGACATTGTTTTAGAGTCAATACCTTGTCATATGTCCTTTTCAGAAGGATCTTTCCATAACATTCAATTTGTTGTAGAATTACCCATGATCATAGTCTCATCGGTCCAATAAGGGCAATATGACCCAAATATTTGTTTTACAACACAAACATAACATATCACTTTTCACCAATGTTCATGTCTATAAAACAAAAAATTAATAGATGTATCTTTTCATGAAAAATCACAATATTTTAAAGTGAAACTTTTTCATCAAAGAATACAATTCTTTTCAATGAGTAATATAATTTTGTGGTTTCATAATAGTCTTATCATATACTAGTAAAGAAAGACTCAACGACCACAATATCAAATATAC
>NW_026023971.1:0-428 GCF_019186545.1 Solanum stenotomum | reverse complement strand
AAGTCATTAAATAAAAGCCTAGCATAAGTGACGATGAATAAGCTCAAAATAAAACTACTTCAGTAGAAGAACCAAAGTATTGATAAATACTTTCTTTGTTATAAGCTTATGCCCAGTTCTTTCCCTGTATACAAGCTTCAGTAATAAACTACTAATAATATATGCAACAATCTTGCATTCTCAAAACGGTAGCTTCCACTAGGTACCTTCTTGCCTACTGAAGTTCATGTGAATGATCGTGAAAGCTCTTCAAATACTATTTCACTGGAAAAAAAGTGATATCATTCTGTTTTTGCTTTCTTTTTTCAGAAGAGGATGGGGAAACCTAGTTACCTTCTTTCTTCATCTTGAAGCATAAGAAGTAGCCTAAGTTAGGAATGACGGTTTGGATTACAGTCTGCAGAACCTAGGACGGACCGTATTGGTGA
>NW_026023970.1:0-381 GCF_019186545.1 Solanum stenotomum | reverse complement strand
TTAAAGTTAAAAAGTTGTTACGTTGTTTAGATAAATTAAAATAAATAATGTGATTTAGTTGGTGGATTTAGTTGTTGTATTAAGTCAAAACTAAACTAGTTAAAGTTGTTATGTTGTTTATATAAGTTAAAATAAATAATGTCAGTTTAGTTAGTGAATTTAGTTGTTGGAATTAAGTCAAAACTAATGTAGTTAAAGTTCAAAAGTTGTTATGTTGTTTAAATAAGTTAAAATAAATAATGTCGGTTTAGTTAGTGAATTTAGTTGTTGGAATTAAATCAAAACTAATGTAGTTAAAGTTAAAAAGTTAAGTTTGTTTAAATAAGTTAAAATAAATATTGTGGTTTAGTTGATGGATTTAGTTGTTCGAATTAAGTCAAA
>NW_026023969.1:0-669 GCF_019186545.1 Solanum stenotomum | reverse complement strand
AAGCTTCCATTGAAGACACTCTCAAGATATTCATAAGAACTCAAGGTATGTGGTGTTGAACTCATGGGTCCTTCCACCCATAGTGCCTAGACTCTATTCTACTCACTAATTCATGGTTTAAGTTAAGATTCATAAATTAGTCTTGTTCTTTGTAATAATTTCCTGCACATTGAATTTTAAACATGAAAAGTGATTGTTTTGAGCATGTTGTGACTCTAGAACTTGAATCTAAATTTGGAATGGATGTGGAGATTTTCATGTGGAATTGTGGGTGATAAAATGTGTTGTTATAGGTTGTTCACTGGTTTGGCTGCATAATTACTACCCTATTTTCCATGCTCTTTGATTCCATTACATGCCTTCAAGGTGTTTGACAAAATGTCCAACTATGGAGAATTGATGAATCGATGTTTTAAAGCTTGAGTTATGAGATGTATGACAATCCAGAGATGTGTTGATGACAAACTAAGCTTGTGTATATGTTCATTCCATACGTGAGATTGCATTAGACCCTAATGGGAATTTCCTATATAAAGTGTTGCATGACCATGCCCGGTCCAGGGGAAAAGAACCGGACAACCATGTGAGAGGTTTATATCTCACCACCTAGGATGCTTGGGTGTGACCAACATCAACCATGTGAGATTTATATCTCACCACCTAGGATGC
>NW_026023968.1:0-379 GCF_019186545.1 Solanum stenotomum | reverse complement strand
AAGATCCAAAGATGGAAAACTAGATGAGAGTTTGTCAGCCACTTTTTTGTCTCTTTGAATTATGGCTCTCTTCTTCAATTTGTTCTTAGTTGCAGCTATTTTGGCACTCTTGCTCATTAGCGCAAAGGAGCTGTTGGTGGTGAGACAAGCAAATCAAATTTCCTATAGATCAATGTTTCCAACATAAAGTCTAAAGATCAATGTTTCCAACATAAAGTCTGCTTTCAGACTTATCATCCAAAGAGTTATTAGGATTCCGCAATAACATTAAAAACAATTAATTATTAGTGGCCAGAATCACTATTACAAATGAAACACTGTAAAGTAACTATTTTTTTTTTTTTGGTATAATCATTCTAGAGTAACATTTGTCTTTAGC
>NW_026023967.1:0-539 GCF_019186545.1 Solanum stenotomum | reverse complement strand
TAGATTGTTGTATTTTGGTAGGACTAAATAAATATTTGAAGTACAAGTAGATTATATGTTTGTATGAATACTTTACTGGAAAAACCCGAAAAACCGAAAAACCTGAGGTTGAAAAATCCGAGTTTTATTGGTTTGGTTTGGTTTATAAATTTAAAAATCCGACACAAATGGTTTGATTTGATATTTGAAAAACCCGAAGCCCCCTCAGGGCCGGCTCTATGCTTTCAAAAAAAAGGCCTTTGCCTTAGGCCCCCAAATTTCGGGGGCCCCAAATTTTTGTCAAGAANAATAAATTATGTGTTAAATTTTTTATAGAAAAATTAATTATTTATGATAAAAAGTATAATTTTTTTAAAAATAAATTATTTTATCCACTTTAACATCTTTTGTACTTTGTTAAAAATAAGAATTAACAGTGAAAAGTGTTGAACAAAGTGAATTACAAATTCTTTCTTATTTCTTTTTAAATTTTAGTTTCAAGCATTACTCTAAGCATATTAAAATGAGGTACACCAAGTCATCAACTTTTTGAGTCAAAT
>NW_026023966.1:0-5412 GCF_019186545.1 Solanum stenotomum | reverse complement strand
TGTACAACTTGCTAGCTCTTTGTGTACTATCCTTGCTTTACATCTTAATATTATAACTTCTTAGTGCCTCGATTATAGTAATGTCTATAGTACATCTTCTTCGTCAAGCATACTATATTTGTGAACATTTCCAAATATGCAAAATGAAACTTCAGGGAACAGAGGATCATTTTTATTTATTACAACTTGCTAGCTCTCTGTGTACTTTGTTTTTCACATAAAATGAAATGTACTACAGTAGAAATCCATATAAGAAAAACTAACTACTATTAGCTTTAACATGAGCTTAGTAACACAGAATAACATGTGTTCTGTAAGAATAATAAACATGCTCATTTGTTCTAATTTTGTATGCAAATGGATATTGGAATTCACATAGCAAGGAAAAAAAGAAAATCACTTATCTAGATGACAAACCTCACCAAGCATAACACACTACATAGAGGCATTTGGAATCGTAGCCTCTATTATTTCTCACGATCATACTAAGATGTAATGTCAAATCCGAATAGTTGTAAAAGTATCTACTAAGATCAACCAACATCATGTGGTTAAAGTAATAGTTGTTTCAGGTAAACTAACACATAGTACATATTAATTTACTTGTAAATCTGGAACGTTGAGGCAACAAAAGAGCTGGAGTAACCAACATACCATCTTTGCTAAATTATTCTCCCTACTCCCTAGTTCCTTAACTACCAAGTGAGATTGTTCCATTCATTCGGGAACCCAAGAAAATATTCTTTTTCAATAATCGAATATCTCAAAAAAGGAAGATATTTTCTATTATGGAACAACGTAAGAACAGTCAAGATTGTGAGGGAAAAAAAACAAATCTCAACTGTAGGTAGTTAAGAAGACTCGCCTTTTTTTCAGCCCTGCGCTTGAAGATTCGAATACAATTGCTACTTCCATTTCCTCCATAAGTAGCAACTTTCCCAAATTCCTCCAGCAAATCTTGGTCTCTTCATCAAAACAATCTTGGCTATCCGTATCCAGATCATGAGACTCTTTAGAAAGAGTCAAATGGAAAGTTCCATCCAATAAGGACCACTTGGGGTTGGGTAACCCCTGACTATTTAGATGAAAGAACAATACATTTCAATTGTGATAAGAATGAAAGTGTGTAGCATTTATAATAAATCACGTATGTTATGGGCAAGGTACAATGAGAAACTGAAAAAGAACAGATAAAGAATTCCAACCCCATCCATATTTCAATAATATTGATGCAACTAATGACCCCGTAATATTCCCAACAGAAGTGTGGGCATTCTAAATACCCATTATAAGTAACCTCTTCTTTGCAAAACTAATTCCCAATCATTGCAACTAATGCAGGACATCCAGAAGATTGGAATAATCCAGCAACCATTTGGATAGTCAGATATTGCTAGAAACTATGGATGTTTGTCCAATATCCAAGTCCAAAAAGAGTTGTGAATAAATTTGTGCTCAATGTTTCCACTGTAGAAAAAAATATTGAATCCATCTTATAGCCTACGTGCCCTGAGATATTTAGGACCAACCCCACATGATCAGGATCAACTATCAAGTGCTTGTTTCACGATAGTCGATACTTGTGGTTTTCCAATTAGCATGCCCATAGATTCCAAGTTTTCTTATCACAATTCAACTCTAACTCAGTTGTACTTCATACATAATGATCCTAATAAGAAGATTGTTATAAGCTAAATCGATAGATTGGGGGATCGATTCATACTTCATACCGGCAGCCTCGTATTTTTCCATCTTCTGTGGCACAGCCAGAATTTCAAAAATATGACACATCAAATTAGCGCAAGGTTCACAACTATAAACCTTATATTTTGTTGATAAATATGTATTTGTTGCAGTGGCTAGAAACACTACAACAAATTTCGTGATTATTTATAACGGTTGGCTAAGCAATCTCTAGATAAACAATCACAAAATTTGTTAATGATTTTTGACTGTCCAACAATTTCTTAGTCAATCGTGATAAATGTCGGAAAACATAGTTGTTTAAACAAGTGAAACATTTTCTCCTCTTTGTTATGATAACAAACTTTTGCAAAGCCACTTCATTCTTTAGTAGAAACCTCAAAGGTTTGAAAAGCTTACAAAACTCTGCTTCAGACCCCGCCTTCAACCGTGTCATTAGGCAACCGACAATTTTAACATTCTTGGGATTGGAAAACAGTATTTGAAATCCAACTGGGCAAATTGATGTGATCTACTTTGACGAAATATCTTAGCTCAAGCTGGCAGAAGCGACCTCTGCAAATCATTGTCCAATTATTAGCTCAGCTGCATAACTCAACTTTTGAAGATAGTCCAAAATAAGGTTTTTGATAACTTAGAAGGGAGATCTTGAAGTCATAAACTATATGTATAGTTGACGGAGCATAAAAAAAAACTCAATCTTTTGTAGTAAACTTTCACCACCTCCATACAACAACAAGTACAAGAGTATATTATGTAGTATTAAATAAGTTGCTTGTAAAGTTTTAAAATATTATAAAGTCAAAATCCAACATTAAGCATTTAGAATTCTTTACACACCCATGAATATAAAAATCATGTATCACCTCTATGCAACCATAAGAAACGTAAAAGAGAAGGAGTTAGGATAACAATATTGTACCTATATCTTAATACATGAATCTCTATGTTCAATTAAGGAGAACTAATCAGCCTGGTGATATAGTATGCTTATGCTATTATTAGGTTCTTAAAAGAACAATAAGATTTATTATATTTGGAAAATATAAAAAGAACTGAAATATTTATTGAGTTGATTGACCCTAATTTTTGTCTCTTAGGTTTTTTTTCTTTAAATCTTCCATTCAATTCTTTGTACTGAATTTTGAGAGAGTAGAAAACGAATGCTAGAGAAATTGGGATTTTGGAGTGGTGGAAGACCAAATGAGAGACGAAGAATAATCGAGAACCAGAAATCCAGTATACTTATGCACATGCTAACAGTACTACAAATTTTGAGAAACCCCGTCAAATTAGTGCACTTATACTATTATTAGTTTATTATAAGAACATCAAGTGCACCTAGTATAATCACTCTCAAACTTATGCATAGTTAAATTGTCGTACCTTAAAAAGTAAATAGCTTGCTACTTCATGGAGAAGCTTGGAGTCGAAAACATTGAGAACTTGACCACCAGTATATCCTTTTCCTGAGATGAACCTTGCACCATACCAGATAGTCAAAGCATAGCTGGAATACATAATAGAAAAATGTGATCAAAGACCTAATCCACTTTCCAGCCTTTCATTTGAATCTGAATGGTGATCTTTAATTAGGGACTCATTATAGTTAGCCACAACTTGCTTCTCACCTGTAAAAGATATAGCCTGAGGATTAAACAAGATGCATATCATCTACTGGTGGTTATTTTCTGAAAAGAGAGTGAAACAAAGATTGTTTTACTCCAAATATAAATTTCATCAGAGCATGGGCATCACAATAATTTTAAACATATGTCATGAGCCAATTATTTGTTCAACCACCATTGTGTCACGACCCGATTTCTCAAGTCATGATGACACCTACTATAACCCACCAGTAGGTAACCCAACCCGTAACCCGGAACAATAAGTAATGGGTCTGAGGGTAGAAACTAAACAAGAGTAGGCAAATAACAATATAAACAGGCGGAAGCAAACCAAAATCATATATACAAATAAAGATCCCTCCCAGAACCTGGAAGTCACTAGTACAGAGCTACTAACAAAATGAGTACAAGTCCCAAAAGTGGACAACAGAGACTGGACTGTCTCGAAAGGTAAAAGACAACTCTATATATACAGATGGAGACTGAAATAGTACAAAACATCATGTGCTCACTCCCGTCTCCGGATTAGTCTGCTCCAAGCTCGATCAACGCTGGCTACTAGTGCCCGGACCTGCATCACGAAATAGATGCAGAGCGTAGCATGAGTACCAAAACAACCGGTACCCAGNTAGGCATCATAGGCCGACTGAACTTGAAAAGTAAAGGCAATATGAAAAGAAGGAATAACACAAACCGAAGTCAAGAACTAAAATCTAACTAACAAGGGAATGCACACGAGTGTACAAAGAACTAACTAAAGTAATCTATAAGCTAACTACACCTAACTGGGCCCCCATAAGCCCAGAAGGTACACTCGTGCGCAAGTTAAATAAAAACCTGAACTGACCCCCATAAGCTCGACGAGTACACAGAATAACTATAACTAAAAAGAATGGCATAAAAGAACCCAAGAACGAAGAACACGAATCAGAACCTCAACCCTAATTAGTAAAATTTGACAGTACGGAGGCCGGACCTCGAACCGGATGCTCACAAGAAATACCCAAGTAACCAATCACAAGTATAAGAGGCCGGAACTCTAACCGGATGCTCTATATAAGTAAATGGGCAATAGAGGCCGGAACTCTAACCGGATGCTCTATATAAGTAATTGGGCAATAGAGGCCGGAACACTAACCGGATGCTCTATAAAGGTGCCAATGTAGCTGCTGAAAGAGTCCCAATCGATCCATACTCATAAATGTCCGTGAAACGCCGTCCACACATAGCCAATCAATGTAAGTCCTTGGAACCAAATCGAAAACCAAATTCAAATCGCGAAGCAGAATTAGTGTCGCCGACGTAACTCGTGAAGCCGTAACATCGGGGAAAATAAGGATAACTTAATTCGGAGCAAGCGTATTGCATAACTAAGGCCCAAACTATCAGGCTCAAGTCTGCTATACCAGTCTACAGGGATCTAAGCCGGTCGAGCGACGTCGGGGCAAAACTAAGGCCTATCGGATCCGAATCATGTATTTCTAAGGCAAGCCCTAGTCAAACCTAAACTAAGGCCCAACATGCTTCAAATAAACAGTAAATTAAGCATGCAAGCACTCTACATAGCGAGGAGGGTCAATTAATAACACAAAGCATATTCACAGTTACTCGATAATTTTTGAAATAGGCCGAAAACATGATTTCTTAACGCCTATGTAGGATTCAATAACTACCCAACCCAAATCCCAACTAATCAACATGCATTCACATTCTCGAGCTCAATTTAAGAGAGGGAAACCGTAGCCTAGCTGTAGGCCGATCACACGCGCTCCAAAATTACTCCTTCGGAGCTTTCCCTTTTCGAACGTCCTCGAAACGCTGCCCCGCTATCAAAAATAGAGTCACAACGTTAATACGGTCGTTTAGACACCAAAATCACAACAAACAAAGACGGGTCAATTTTGGAGTCAAAAATGGGAATCGTGGGACCCGCGTAGAAAATTCTGAAATTAACCCCAAAAGTGGGTCCTAACCAGTTTTCCCAGCTCATGTCCCAAAATGGGACACAATTCGGGGCTCGGGAACAACACAATATCAACATGCAACTAGAATCCAAATTTTCTCAAAAAAAAAATGGGAC
>NW_026023965.1:0-223 GCF_019186545.1 Solanum stenotomum | reverse complement strand
GACTTTGAAAATGGGCCATTTTAGCCGTGAGGGCCAACTAGCTCCATAGATAAGGTCTTAATGGACGTCCATGTATAATTTTGGTAATAATGAGGTCGGAATTCCGAATCACCATAAAATCCGTAGACTATAGCACAAAAAAATCTGTAAAATGGGGGGTTTACTTAATCTAGGGCTCGTTTCACCTTGTAAATTGGCCATTTTGGCCGTGAGGGACAACTGG
>NW_026023964.1:0-405 GCF_019186545.1 Solanum stenotomum | reverse complement strand
GAGATCTACGCAACTAAACTGCCTAAAAGCGGTTTGCGCGTGCCGATTTTCCCAGAAACGCGTTTTACTAATTCCTGCGCGCGAGCGGAAATATGATGAAAAAAATAAAAGGAAATTCAGACAAAGGCGATGGGTTCCTCATATAGATCTCGAGAAAATACGAGGTTTCAAAAAAAGGATTGCGTCAAACGGACGTTCGAGCCGAAAGTTACGGCCGTTTGAAATTCAGCATCTTAAAGGTAGAGGGTGACTTTGAATTTAGGAAACTTCAAACGGCCATAACTTGGGCGTCGGGATTCCGTTTCAGGCGATTTTTTTTTGAATCCGCGTATTTTTTCGAGATCTACGCAACCAAACTGCCTAAAGGCTGTTTGCGGGTTTCGATTTTCCCAGAAACGCGTTTTA
>NW_026023963.1:0-840 GCF_019186545.1 Solanum stenotomum | reverse complement strand
TAAGACGGGTGTACATTCCCCAACGAATATAGAAAAAGCTATTGTACCAGCTAAAGGTACAGCTAGTCCCGTTCAAACGGTAGCGGGTAAAGACTCATCAAATCCGTTGATGGTTGACACTTTACCAAAAAGTGTAAGAATTCTGCCGGCAAGTTTCAGTACAATGGCAGAGACAAGTAAAAAGACAAAAGGATTCCTCCAAAAAAGAAAAAAAAAATAAAAGGATAGAAAAAATAATAAAAAGTTCCCTTTACAAATTTCTCACAGAAAAGACTAAAGAAGTACAAGAAAAAATCATACGAGAAAATCCAAAGCCAGATCCAGAAAATTCTGACCACGAGAGTAGCAGTGACGAAAATAATTTATCAGACCAATTTAATCAACATTATGATCCAAATGACGACAATGATTCAGGGATGAGTTTTGATTCTGTAGCACTACACAACCTGGATACCTAGAGAAANAAAAAAAAAATAAAAGGATAGAAAAAATAATAAAAAGTTCCCTTTACAAATTTCTCACAGAAAAGACTAAAGAAGTACAAGAAAAAATCATACGAGAAAATCCAAAGCCAGATCCAGAAAATTCTGACCACGAGAGTAGCAGTGACGAAAATAATTTATCAGACCAATTTAATCAACATTATGATCCAAATGACGACAATGATTCAGGGATGAGTTTTGATTCTGTAGCACTACACAACCTGGATACATAGAGAAATACGTAGGAAATAACATCAACACAAGAAGACAAACAAATAGGTAAGCAGTGACATCACAACAAAGAAGCTTCAACTACAAGACTCCACTACAAAGACTCCACTACAAGTCCATTATGATA
>NW_026023962.1:0-2408 GCF_019186545.1 Solanum stenotomum | reverse complement strand
GTGTAACCTTGATATCAATATATGTTCTGTATTATATACACTTAAAAATACATTTAAGAAATGCATGCAAACCATGATCACATCTGTTAACTGTAGCGTCTGTTGATTTTATGACACTTAAACATTTAGCCATACTCTTCGTAGGCAAACACATCAACAAGAAAGGAAACCAATCATAAAGCATAAAGAAGAAATAAAGATGTGTCCTATTGTGAGATCATATTGATCATTGTTATACCATCAACAGTGGCGGATCCAGGATTTAAAGGTTGTGGGTGCTCACTTCCTTTAACATAAACATGTTAGCAATCACATAGTGCAAGCGTATACTAACTCAGACTGTTTAATGAAAAAAGTAAACGTATACCTTGCTTTAATGAAAATCTCAAAACCTAATTTCCCTAACCTTTTTTTTTCATTATCTAACTTTAATCAAACATCAAATCTTATTACCTTGCTTTTGTATTTTGATTTTGAAAAGAAAAAAGCTTGAAGTTTGTTGTTGGGCTGGCTGCTTTCTCTTTGAAACAAGAAGAAGAAGAAGAATGATTTCCTCTTTTTGTTAAAAGAAAAAATCCCATAAAGTGGGCAGTGAAAAAGGTTTTAAAACATAGAAAAGGTTAAAAATAAAAAAGAAAGAAAAAGTTAGTCACCCTAAACTAATTAAGAATAGGAAAAGTCAAAACAAGTACAAAATTCGGAGTAAAATAAGCCCTTAATTAAAAAAAAAGGAAAAGTAAAAAAAAAGTGCAAAATTCGCTGGAAAAAGTTTTTTTAAAAAAAGAATGGGGCTGACGGGATTCGAACCCTCGCCCTCATGTTTCGCGCGCCTTATTTTTCCAAGTGTTAACCAGCGCACCCACGACTGCTAGTGTTCTATGGGTGCTTATTTTTATTTAATAACGTATTTATCATATTTTCTATATATATATACAAAAAAATTTCCCGAGTCAATGGGTGCTCGAGCACCCAAAATTGACTACGTGGGTCCGCCCCTGACCATCAATACTATTGTATTAAAATTTGTGACAATCTTTCAGATTCATAAATTAAGGCCTTAGCAAGATAAAGGGTCTGAAGCACATCAAGTGGAATGAAATTCAAGCTAAAAAAATTATAAGTTATATACAAGGAAACCCAACCTGGGGACTAGAGATCCTATAACCAGGTTCAATGGAAAGAACGAATCATATGATGACTTGTTGTGAAATGCACTATTATTAATTTTATTCGATCCCTATGATGTGAGTGCATTTATCCTATATTGATTTGTGGAGGTTGAGTCTTTGAGCTCTTGATGAAGTCTGTATCTCGTATAAGTGGGGTGTCAAATTATAGGAGAACCCTTGCCAGATTTCACCTATGTGAGTGTGAAAGTAGGTCGCTTTCTATGAGAATGGGGTTGTTCTAAAAACACTCATGAAAACCGTGATAGCACAAGGCCGTAATGTGGTGGCTATTAAGGCTTATGTCAACACCTTGATTATTGTGTGTAAGTAGTGATACTTTATTTCCTTAAAATAGTCATAGCTCAAGTCTGAGACCACTACTGACTCTGGAGTAAAGATTATTGTTATACTAAGTGAAGGTTCAATGCAGAGCACACCTTCGTTATGCATAATTGTGTACCTTCAACTAAATTGGTGAACTCTCTTATTTTATTATTAAAATGAGTGGGGAAATGTTGGTGTATATGCATTTTATTATTAAAATAAAATATTAAGTGCATAAGTTAGTGGGTATAAATTGTGGTAGAAGATGACTATTGGTTCTTGTAACTTATATGACCATTAGTTCTTGTAACTCTCATGGTTATTAGTTTCTTGTAACTCATATGACCATTCGTTTCTTGTAACTCATGTAAGATCTATCACATTTATCTACCCACATTACTACCCATCATTCTACATATTGATTATATGGAGACTTATTCACCTATAAATAGTGGTGTTTCTTCCTTTGTGAAGTATCTCAAGAAGATGAGTAGGAGAGAAATAATGTAAGGAAAGATGAGAAGTTTATATTGAGGTTAGTATAGTGAAAGAGAGAGTTGAGACAAAGAAAATATTTTAAGTCTTCAACTATATTTACTATACAAAAGAGAGTATTATATGTTGAAGGAAGGTGTTCTTTTTGTGGAGCTTTTGACTCTTCAACTAACCGGAGTTGCTTGAGTTGTACACGTTGTTGCTGTTGAATCCTTGAGGGGACAAGTCAAGAGTATTACTACTGGATTGGGGTAGATTATGCCGCAGTAGGCTTGAATCTCCTTAAAGAGAGCGAGATATCTAAGCCTTAGCCTAAAAAAATGTTTATTGATTTTTTGTCATTTTTATTTTCAACTGTAATTTATTATATTTGTGGTATATTACACCAACAGTAAGTACCTACTGAATTACTCATAAATC
>NW_026023961.1:0-246 GCF_019186545.1 Solanum stenotomum | reverse complement strand
CTACATAATGGGATTTGGATTAGCAGGACCCTCCTACATAATGGGATTTGTATTAGCAGGACCCTCCTACATAATGGGATCAGCAGGACCCTCATACATAATGAGATTTAGATTAACAGGACCCTCTTACATAATGGGATTAGCAGGACCCTCCTACATAATGGGATTTAGATTAGCAGGACCCTCCTACATAATGGGATTTAGATTAGCAGGACCCACCTACATAATAGGATTTAGTTATTTTCT
>NW_026023960.1:0-246 GCF_019186545.1 Solanum stenotomum | reverse complement strand
CTTGTGATGAATGGATTCAAACCAGGGTGTACAGTTTGGACTAGCCATGGTGAGGTTGAAAGTGACACTATGTTTAATAACTTTGTTGTCGGTGAAAGTAGTAGATCTACCGAGCATAATTATTTCCAAGGTTCTAGAATGTCAGATATGATTAATGATGCTTTTGGGATGCATTCTGATTTTGAACAAGGAGAAAATGTAGAAGAAGCTCCTAATGAAGAGATATGCAGCGCTTCAGGCCCAACT
>NW_026023959.1:0-665 GCF_019186545.1 Solanum stenotomum | reverse complement strand
TGTAATGTTCTTAATTGTAATTTCTATTGTTGTTGGTATTGTAGCGAAATTGTGTTTAGTTCGCAAGCTTCATTGTAATTCGTTGCTAATGAAGTGAATTAGGATCAATCTTGTGTTCATTTTTGGATCAGTTTTTTTATCTCATAATAGTGCATGCACTTTAGTTGAGTTCTTGCTGTTCTTTATAGTTTTTGTGTAGTTTTTGGTAGAGTTTAGGTACTGTTTGATCGAGTTTAGGTGTTAGATTTGAAGCTATTTTTATTCTAATTTCATAGATTTGTTATTCTTCAATGCTTTTATAATTTTATAGTTTGGTGAATTTCTCATGTTTAACAACTATAAGAATAGCTTTGAAACTTAAATTTTATTTTTCCGGAAGTGTAAAGTCATTTTGTGGCAGTATTGTGTAGTATCTATTGTGGTGCTTTAGAAGTATTCTTGATTTGGCTGGCCTGGCATGTTTCTGCAACAAATTGACAAATTCTTATTTGTATCAATGACACAATAAAATTGACTTATTTTAAGTGTTTTAAAGCTAAAATAACTTTTAAGCACTTTTGGAGTACCTGGATAAGTTAATGGAAGTGTTTTAGTTAAAACTTATTAAAGTTACACATATATTAACCAACAAACTATCATATAAGTTATGAGGGGTAGTAAATGGT
>NW_026023958.1:0-650 GCF_019186545.1 Solanum stenotomum | reverse complement strand
ATTTCTAATTTAGTTATTGCGTGTTGCTAAAATTTGGCTTGCCTACCGGAGGTTTATGATAGATGTTATCATGATTCAATTTTGAATTATGACATATGCATCTTCTTTTTGGTGAGATTTAAGAAAGGAATCAACAAATAAAAGTGTTTTTTTGTTGTACGTTTTTGTTTCATCCCATCGTAGTCTTGAACCATGTTTTCCATTCTCCTCTATAAGTTGATTTTTGTGCTTAAATAAGTGTTGATGATATCGAAATCAATCATCTCATGAACCTTACATGCTTAAACCTTTTTCCATTAAATTTATTTTTTAATGAATGACCACGATGTATCTATGTTTTTACATATGGATGACAAGGAACAAATTATGAATAATCATATGCCTATTTTCAACTATGATATGAATATCAGGAAAAAAAGAAAGATGAAAACATATAAAGATGATATCAAAAGTAAAATTATTTGGATCGATCTAATAATACTTATTGGACATTCAATTAAGTGGATTTTAACCAACCTTAATAAACATCACATTGAAATAGAAAACAAACAAACTAGTACATATATAGTGTTCATGACCTGACACTATATTCTTGTTCTTGTGGAACTCACAATACATACACGTTCCCACTTTATTCTAGTAGTACAAAT
>NW_026023957.1:0-565 GCF_019186545.1 Solanum stenotomum | reverse complement strand
ACATAAAACACATCAATAGCCATAAGGCTTATTTTCATTTTACAATTAGTCAGACTAATTTATATTCATGTGTGCAAATAATAAAGTATAAATTATAGGAATCACATATTATAAGTATTAAATAACATTTTATCCCTTCTAGTTTTCTATTTACCAAAAATCCCTTAAAAATAATGTTTGCGGGATACATAGCGTTGTGCACGGGATACATTGCGTTTGATACATTCCACATAGCGGGATACATAGCGTTGTGCACGAGATACATGCAGGATACATAGGTAAAATAAGGAATTTTTGAAAATTTTAAAATAAGTAAAAATAAATGGATATTAAGGTAAGTAAAAGAGTGTAGTTAAGTAATTTGTCCAATAATAAAGTACATGTTTGGTGGCCTGGTTCTAGGCCCAGGCCACCTAACAACCCTTATGACTGGGCCCTTTCTTATCAGATCAGACTAGACCAGTCATGAATTCAAATTATAAAAGAAAAAAATACCATTTTCCCTTCATCAATAAGAATTGGAGATTTAGCGTCCATGCCCCGATCGCCAGCGTCATCATCGTCA
>NW_026023956.1:0-291 GCF_019186545.1 Solanum stenotomum | reverse complement strand
GTGTTTTAATACATTTTGAAAAACCAGAGTCGTTGGTTGTGAGTGAGAATATAAATTTTGGTATGAATATTCCTAGAAATCTGATTCACTGGTATTTTTAATTATGTTTGGGGTCATCGTTAATGGAGCAATGTACTGCTATTTTTTAATGTAGATTCAATACATTAGTGTGATTTTCTTATATTTANGATTTTCTTATATTTACATTGCAATTGTTGAATTTTTTTTTGAATATATGATTTTTTTATTCGGTTCCAGTACGACAGTTTTGCTATGATTTTACTCTAGTAG
>NW_026023955.1:0-713 GCF_019186545.1 Solanum stenotomum | reverse complement strand
TGAGCCTTGAGAATAATTGTAGAGTCTGATTTACACGAATATCATTTATAGCGAAATTATTGAAGTTTTTCTTTTCATTTTCAAACGTCTTATAAATATAATATTTGAGAACTTAATTTATCGTGATATTTTTTCATAAGATATTTTATTATAAGAATATCCATCACAAATTGAATTAAACTTAAACAATTTAACATGAAAAAAAAGGATTATATTATAGTGCTCGATCAATATAACTTTAACTTTAGAATATGGAGCAAGCATTTTCTACAGTACAAGAGAGGGAAAAAAAAAGTAAAATAGGAGACACGTTATTTGCATATTTTTTAATAAGAATAAAGTTGATTAAAGTTTACAAAAAAATTTATATTTCATTTAATTTCCTTAAAGATAATTGTGTCAAGGCAAAGTTGGCCTTGCTCATGAATCAGAAGCTGATTCTTTAGTGAACCATATATTATACATTGACTTCTAAAAGTCTCACTATCATTATCCACAAGCCACAATTTTTTTAATTTCTTTTTAGATAATAATTAAAGAAAGTGTATATTTATATTGTCAGTTCACTTAAAAGATACTAATCATTTATAATTATATTGATTGATAAATTATTAACTTGAAAAAAATGAAATGTTTATTACTATAAAGCATAATAAATAGTGATATAATGATTTTCACAATTCCATTTTATAATGTGTCGCTCTGTCCGATTT
>NW_026023954.1:0-359 GCF_019186545.1 Solanum stenotomum | reverse complement strand
TCGAAGCTCAGCTTAGCCCAGGACTTAGGAATAGAGCGAAGGAAAGGCGCCCTGGATCGAGAGATCCAGAACTACTAGGAGGGGAGGGAGAACCTTATCCCATTACTCACTTTAGTCATGGAGGGCAGGCAAAGAAAACTCACTTGAAGAGCTACCAGGGCAGGGAAGGTAGTCAGCTTAGTAATTGGAACATCCATTGGGCAAGTGAGCCCCCTAAATCCAAGTCGGGGGGACTTCCTCAAAGACAGGATTTTGAAGACCGGACGTTAAGAGAGAACAACGGATGAGAACTAGCGTCCGCAGCGTCCGGAGATAACAATAGAGGCGTTCAAACAACCACGATGTTGGGGGATAAAAGA
>NW_026023953.1:0-203 GCF_019186545.1 Solanum stenotomum | reverse complement strand
CCTAGTTTTTTTTGTTAAGAAGAATGATGGTAGTATGAGAATGTGTATAGATTACTGGCAATTGAATAGGGCCACTATTCAAAACAAGTACCATTTGCCTCGAATAGATGATCTCTTTGACCAATTGCAAGCGGCATCAATTTTCTCCATGATTGATCTAAGGTCTGGTTACCACCAGTTAAAAATTAGGCCTGAGGATGTGC
>NW_026023952.1:7873-11564 GCF_019186545.1 Solanum stenotomum | reverse complement strand
ACTCACATGAACAGACAGAAGGTATATCAATTTTTAATGGGGCTGAATGAATCCTATCAACAAGCCAGGAGTCAAATTCTTATGCTAGATCCATTACCAACAATTAATCATGTGTATTCTATGATAGTTGGTGATGAATGTCAAAAGGCTGTGGTAACCTGTACTACTAGTTTGGGAATGGCATCTATTAGTTTGGATTCATCTGTTGCTATGTACTCAAAAGCTGGTAGTAATTCAGGTGTTGGTAGTAGCTCTGGTGTGAATCAGAAGTTCAAAAGGAATTCTCTACTAATCTGTGATTTTTGCAAGTGTAAGGGTCATAGCAAAGAGTTTTGTTATAAAATAGTGGGTTATCCTCCTGATTTTAAATCCAAAAGGAAGGTACCAGGGGGGTCTAGTCCACAGGCCAGCAGTCCTTCCAGTCATTATCCATCAGCCCATGCCAACTTCACATATGGTCTCAATACAAATATTCCTCCACCTGGCTGGGAAAACTCACTTAACCAACAACACCTTATGCCTGGTCTTGCTCCTGAAGTGTCATCTATTGTTACTCCAAACAGAATAAGTCAGGCTGAGAGAGAGGTTCAACAAATGCTACATGGATGCACATTTACAAAAGACCAATATGATCATATTTTGAAGATGGTTCAACAGAAATCAGATGTTTCTACTATTTTTGCTTGCAACACTGCTAGTACTTCAGGTAAAACTTCTTCTGTTATTGATCACAGTCAAGTATGGATTGTTGATACAGGTGCAACAAATCATATGGTCTCTAGCTTGGACATGATGGTGGAAGGTTCAGTGTCAAAGCTTGCAAAAGTTAAACCTGTGTATCTACCAAATGGTACTACCACACAAGTATCTCATGTTGGTTCACGTGCTTTATCAGCCAGAAGTCTGGTCACTAATGCATTGCATGTTCCTGACTTCAAGTACAATCTGTTATCAGTCAGTCAACTCACAAAGGAGTTAGGATGTTCTGTCACATTATTTCCTAACTTCTGTGTTTTCCAGGAGCTCTGCAGTGGGAAGGTGAAGGAAGTTGGTAAGGAAGAAGGTGGTTTGTATCTACTAATGAAGCATTTCACCAATAAGAGTGATTCCAATACTGGTACAGAGGTTGCATTTACTGTCAACAATACAAAGGCAGTAGACATGGAGTATGGCATCAAAGACTGGGACATGTGTCTTCTGCAGTTCTTGCAAGGATGTTTGCCATGAGTCAACAAACTTTGTGTAAAGTGACTAAGTGTTCTGTATGTCCTTATGCTAAACAAACCAGATTAGTTTTTCCTATGAGTAGTATAAAAACTACAACTTGTTTTGATTTGATACATGTTGATGTTTGGGGACCCTATGCTACACCTACAGTTGATGGTAGCAAGTATTTTCTTACAATTGTTGATGACTTCTCTAGGATGACATGGTTATTTTTGCTCAAACATAAGTCAGTTGTGTGTGTTTCTATTAAAGAATTCCTCTTGTTTGTTAAAACTCAGTTTGGGAAACCAGTCAAAATATTGCGGTCTGACAATGGTATTGAGTTTGTAAACTCAGTGTGTGTCCGTATGTTCAAAGAAATGGGCATTCTGCATCAAAGATCTTGTCCTCATACCCCTCAGCAAAATTGTGTTGCTGAATGGAAACATAGGCATTTACTTGAGGTTACACGAGCACTCAGATTTCAGGCAAACATACTATTGAGATATTGGGGTCAGTGTGTGTTAGCTGCCACTTATCTCATTAACAGGTTGCCTAGTAGCGTTCTTAGGTATGAGACACCTTATGAGAGACTGTATGGTTGTAAACCAGTATTGACTCACCTCAAGACTATAGGATGCTTGTGCTTTGCCAAACATTTGACTGAACATGACAAATTAATGCCGAGGGTCAGGTCTGCAGTTCATATGGGATATTCTGAAATTCAAAAAGGATACATTCTCCTAGATCTAGATAAAAGATCATTTTTTGTAAGTCGAGATGTGGTTTTTAGAAAGGATCAGTTTCCTTTTGCTCAGGTGCCTACTTCTGCTTAGGAGAAGTTATTCCCAGACTCTCCCTATAATTCTACAATCACTCCTAGTCTAGAATACATTCAGTGTCCTACCACTGAATGCTCTTCTCCAGTTCAACATGATGAGTTTGAGTTGCCTAGCAGTAATGCACTATCTGGTCCTGAGGTGGCTCCTGATGGAGTAGTATCAGCTTTTATTCCTAATGGTTCTAGGTTGGTTTCTGAATCTAGAAGATCCTCTAGACATAAACAGCCTCCAGTTTGGATGAAGGACTTTGTTTCTTGCCTTCTCAATAAGGCTGTTCCCCACTCCATTTGCAACAATATTAGCTATGATCATCTCTCATCTTCCTACCAGTCTTACATTGCTGCTACCTCTATTATCAAGGAACCTGACACCTACTCTGAAGCTGTGAAAGATCAAAGGTGGGTGGATGCTATGCAGTCTGAAATTCAGGCCCTTGAAAGTAATCATACTTGGATGATAACTGATTTACCACCTGGTAAGAGACCTATAGGTTGTAGATGGATTTACAAAGTCAAGTATAAGTCTACTGGTGAGGTTGAAAGATTTAAAGCCAGGCTGGTGGCTAAGGGGTATAGCCAACAGGAAGGGATCGATTACAAGGAAACTTTTTTTCCAGTGGTAAAGATGGTCACAGTCAGAACCATTGTGTCCCTTGCAACATCAAGGCATTGGCACATTCATCAAATGGATGTGTTTAATGCCTTCCTGCATGGTGACTTAGATGATGAGATCTATATGCAGTTGCCAAAGGGCTTTGTCAGTCAAGGGGAGAAGGTATGTAGGTTGACCAAATCCCTTTATGGTCTCAAACAGGCCCCTAGACAGTGGAATCATAAACTGACTGAAGCACTGCTTAAACTGAAGTTTCAACAAAGCCAACATGATCATTCCTTGTTCATTAACAAAGCAGAAGAGGGAATCATTATAGTACTTGTGTATGTGGATGATATGTTGATAACTGGCAGTAGTCTAAAGCTGATAGAAGACACTAAGAGGGCACTGCAACTAGCTTTCAAGATGAAGGATCTAGGTAAGTTAAAGTATTTCCTAGGAATAGAATTCACTAGATCAACAGATGGCATATTAATCCATCAGAGAAAGTATGCTCTTGAGCTTATATCTGAGGTTGGCTTATCAGCAGCCAAACCTGCAGGAACCCCTATTGACATCAATGTTAAACTAACATCAAAATTATATGATGAACATGTAAAGAAGGGTCAGGCAGAGACAGAGGATCCCTTGGTAGATCAAATAATGTATCAAAGATTAATAGGCAAGTTGTTATATTTGAATATGACAAGACCTGATATAACATTCAGTACACAAACTCTTAGTCAATTCCTACAACAACCAAAGAAGTCACATCTTGATGCTGCACTAAGAGTAGTCAGATATATAAAGAGACAACCTGGACAAGGTTTGTTATTGTCCAGTAACTCAGATGAGTTGGTGACTGCCTTCTGTGATGCAGATTGGGCTTCTTGTATGTTAACTAGGAAGTCTGTAACAGGGTATATGGTGAAAGTTGGTCAGTCATTAGTCTCTTGGAAGGCAAAGAAACAAACAATAGTGTCGAAAAGCTCAGCTGAAGCTGAATATAGGAGTCTTGCCTCCACTGTGTCAGAGTTAGTATGGTTGGTTGG
>NW_026023952.1:0-7861 GCF_019186545.1 Solanum stenotomum | reverse complement strand
AGAAACAAACAATAGTGTCGAAAAGCTCAGCTGAAGCTGAATATAGGAGTCTTGCCTCCACTGTGTCAGAGTTAGTATGGTTGGTTGGGTTGCTGAAAGAAGTAAGAACTGAAGTTCAATTGTCGGTCCAAGTTTACAGTGATAGTAAAGCAGCAATTCAAATTGCTGCAAATCCAGTATACCATGAAAGGACAAAACATATCGAGATTGATTGCCATTTTATAAGGGAGAAACTACAACAAGGATTAATCAACCTGAATTATATTTCTACAAGTAATCAGCCTGCAGACGTATTGACCAAAGGACTATCTAGACTTCAACATGAACATCTACTATCCAAGCTAGGAGTGCTAGACATTTTTGCACCACCTAGCTTGAAGGGGAGTGTTGTGATGTAAAGTAGTTGACATTAGTGTTAATAGTTTGTTAGTAACATAAAGGGCAATATAGTCTATCAAGAAGAGTTAGTTATAACTAACTCAATGTACTGTTATTCAAAGTAGTTACAAGGATAGATCTATAAATAGCTACTCTTCATTGTATTTTTGATTCAAGCTGATATATGAAATCTTCTTCTCTTTTCTTCTTTCTCTTTCTCATTCTCTTCTCTAAATCTTCCATTCATGATTGAGCTTCTTTAGTTTACAATCAACAATAATATTAACAAAATACAATTTGTATCAATAAATAAATTGTATGCAATCATATCAATTTGTATTTATATATGTATATGCATATTATACTTGTATATGTATAAGAGATGATGAAAGCGAGAGAGAGGAAGAGACGAGAGAGTCGCACATAATTATAGCTAAAGTTAAGTTACGAGTGGTAATTAATGGAAACTATAGATATGTTAGCTAATTAACTAGTATATATTTGTTTATTCACATAATTTCCCCTTAATAATTTCATAGCAGATTTTAAGTCAAATTAACTTAGATACACATGTTTTTGCTAACAGATATACTGGAATAGAGAGAGAGAGAGAAGCAAGAATAATAGGAGGAAGACGAGTGAGATTTGTTTGTTTATCGCAGATACATATAACCATACCAGATACATATATTTGAGATGCCAAATACGCGAGCGAGATATGAGAGCGACGAGAGAGATGGAATGGAGATGAGTAAGGTTTGTCTATGTATCCTATATACATGAGAATCCACTTATATAGTGTATTTAAAGCTAATTACATCTAATTTTGACTATGTATTTCGAGATACATATATCTGAACATATCTGAACGGATCAAAATTTGATAAGCTTCATAATATTACAAACTAGTGTATATCTTTAAAAAAAAAAAAACTACTAAAATAAAATACATTCTTCTACTATATTTTATGATCGAAATTTTCTCCTCGATCAAAACTCAAATTAAAATCCCTGCTCGAATTACCATCCCAATTGATTCAATGTGTTTTCTTCCCGTTTTCTCTCCCACATCCAAATCAATATTGTCCTCTATTTTTTTGTTCAAAGGAATTTTAGAAATCATATAAATACAAATTACAATAATCATACACATCACAATTGATATAGCCAGATTCCCTTCACATTTCATATGTACATCGGTTTTTAATATTTTATAGGCTAAACACATAAACATGTCCCTAAATTAGTTGGGTTTTTCCCCTTAGTTATCTTAACTACGCCATTTTTCTATTGAATCCTTGAACCACCCATAATTTGTTTCTTTTAAACACTGTGGGCTGATGTGGCACAAAATGTGATCTCACGTCGCTTGAGCGCGTGAAGACGTTTTGAAGGCACTGATGTGGATCCCTAAACCACCCACCAACGCTCTTCTTCCCCTTTTAACCCTAATTTCTCCCCTTTTTCTCTTATTTCTCCTCTTTTCTTTCTCTTCATCATTAAGTTGGAGTTGCCCATCAGAATATATCTCTTCTTCATTGATTTCTTCTTAATCATCCAGTTCCAATGTCGAAGTTATCTTGTTCATCGATTTCTTCTTCTTCAAGTCAGAAGTGTTTTGGGGGAAAATGAAGGGGCTTTAGGTTTGGAAAATGATTATGTGGCGCTGACGTGTAAATGGATTGAAGTTTGATTGGTTGCAATTTTCACGTGGAAAAGGTGGATCTCACGCGCACAATCAACAAAAAATATTTGCAAAAATTTTGTGCCACAAAGCCCACAGTATTTAAAAGAAATAAATTATGGGTGGTTCAAGGATTCAATAGGAAAATGACGTAGTTGAGATACCTAAGGGGCAAACATCAACAAGTTTAGGGATCTATTTATGTTTTTGGCCTATTTTAAAATACATATGTTGTGACCACATATATCTCAAAAATGGCATAGACCAGATTCCATAAAGTTTTCATACATGTGAAAGCAGTTAAACGATTCATCTCATCTTCGTGATGATTGTGTATTGTGCGGTCATCATTCCCATCATGGCTTCTTCCAATATGTAGCCTTTCCTCAGATACATCTCTATCACTCTTGGACAACGATGTTCACCCCTTTGAGGGTGGTGTTTAGGGGTGTACAAAATCAAATTGAAAATCGAATTAAATTGCAAATTGAGTCAAATCGGAAAAAATCTGACTAGTGGTTTGGTTTGACTTGGTTTGGTATTGGAAATAAAAATCCAACTATATTTGGGTTGGTTTGGTTTTAACTAAAAAAAAACCAATCCGAGGCCAAACCAATCTGACATTATATATGTAATTTTAAAATTTTATTTTATACATAAAAGCATTCACTTTGATATAATTTTAAAATATTTCTTATACTATTTCATACTTTTTATCTTTTAATATATTATTTCAAGTTTAAAACTTAGAATTCAGAATGGTCCAATAAAGATTATAGCTCATAGAGGTTGATAATTATAATAAAACTTAAATCAAAATCAAATTAATATTAATGCAAAAAGAAAATCAATTCAACACTAACAATGACAATAATATTGAATATTTGTTCTTTAGTTTTACATTGGTTTAGACAATTAAAATACATAATCTAATTTTAATATTTCTTAAATATTCATTAATGTAACTAATACTTATTAAACTTATTTTAGCATGATTTAGTACTTTTAAATTATGATCATTTTCATTATGACTTTGCAATATTTATTTTATATGATGATTTCATTATTATTTTTTATTGAATATTTTAGTGTCATCAGTACTCATCTCATATTTTGTGTTATTTTCTTAAGAAACACCTTAGATAAATGTATTTTGGTTGGACTAAAAAAATATTTGGAGCACAAGTTAATTATATGTTTGTATGCGAACTTTACCGAAAAAATCCAAAAATCTGGAAAAAAAATCCAAGGTTTATTAGTTTGGTTTGATTTATAAATTTAAAAATTCGACACAATGGTTTGATTTGGTATTTGAAAAAACCCGAAAAAATCCAAATTTTATTAGTTTGGTTTGGTTTATAAATTTAAAATTTTTACACAAATGATTTGATTTGATATTTGAAAAAACCGAACCAATCCAGTCTTGTACACCCCTAGTGGTATTGATAAAGTAATATTGTATCACAATTATCTATCCCCACACTGCCACACACATGATGTCAAATTATTTATCGTAAGAATCTTGAAGGTGCAAATGAAGTTAAAAAATTAAGAAAAAAAGAGTTAAAGACAAGTGAATTATTGGTTCGATCAAACATCTTTTCCTTTTGGTCCAAGTCAAAAAAATAAAAATAAATGAAATGATTATATCTTAATTTAAACAAAGAAAAAAACAATCTTGATGTTGAAGGGCAAGAACCAGAATACAAATAAGAAAGTGTTTTTTTTTTTTTTGCTAATAATCGATCAAGAGATGGTGTATTGCAAATGAAATAAATATGAGATGCGTTTTCCGTACAAGAGTTTACTTAATTATATGGCAATTTCTTTTATACGAGAACAAAAAAGCTACTGTACTATTTTATACTCCCTTTGTTCTATTTTATATGTCATTCCTTTTTATAAATAGTTGGATCACAATACTTGTCATTTTATAAAATTTATGCATAAATTACCATATTTTGCCTATTATACGCTTGATAGAATAATTAATTAATCTTTTCATTTATTAATAAAGTTGACTTAAGAAAACATTAAATAAGAGTAGAAATGTAAAATTACATCATTTCTTAATATAAGTGTAAAGTAAAAATGTAACTTATAAAATGAAACGGATGGAATACCTTATAAAAAAAAGCTTCTCCATAAGTTAAAACCAAATTAATCAACTTTAAAAAATAAGTATTTTCATTTTTAAAAGTCGGTGATGGTCGAAGAATTCATTAGGGGTAGTGGAGCTTAAATTTTGAGTCAGCGATGACAGAGAAGTGAGTGAAATCCGGTATTGTAAGAATCGTGTAAGCAAGTTACGTTAACTTCGGTCAAAATAGCGAAATTTGAGTGCACTTGTAAGGCGGCACGTGTCCAATTATCACAGATTTAACACCCATATCAATCTCATATGGGAAAAAAATAAGCAAATACTTGACAGACTGGAGAGTGGCACAATAATTGGGAATTGAATAAAGAGATTAGTATTTCTTTTCAGATCTAGTAGTAGGAGTTGAAAGAAAAATGGGGAGGATGGATTATTTGGCTATGAAGACTGATGAAGATACTAGCAAATTGATTAATGAAGATCTGAATGAGCTAAAGTTAGCTGCTAAGAAGCTCTTTGACCATGCCACTAAGCTTGGTGGTCTTGGATTTGGTACTTCTCTCCTCAAATGGTTTGCCTCATTTGCTGCCATGTAATGTTCACTAAACTCCCTTTTCCTTTTTGATTTTAAGGAACCTTATTTTAGTTCTCTTTATATCTATTACAATACAATGTGGAAACTGGGAAAGGGATTTACGCGACTAGATTCTCTCTTTTTCTTTCAATGGACTTTTGACCTGGAATAGCTTGTTATTGTCTCCTTTTGATTTTGAGGTGAAAAGTGATAACACCGTTAAGTTCCATTTAGACACTCGCCTGAACAAATGATAAAGTAGTCCAATTAGATACTTTTGGTTCAAATTTCGGAATAAGTTTTGGGCAGTGCATAAATCAGTTAGTTAGCATTTGTCTCGATAAGCCATAATACTCCAGAATTTTCTAGTTAAGGTTGATGTGTATAATTAAAAGAAGATGAAAATATTTTATGTGGTTAACTTAATTAGCTAATAGGCTCTTGAGATGTGAAATGTTTCCCCGGGATCAAAAAAGACTTCTCTATAAAAGAAGGAATAGGAACAACAAAATATAATTACTACAAAACCAACAAGATGGGAAAATGGCTTTTAAGCTACAAAGTTGATTTCTCCGTTTTGCTTTTTCTCTGTGAACTCTTCTGCTCAATTTATGAAGGCAAATATGGGGCTTTCGAAATGAGAAACTGAGATACTAATATGAGATAACATTTGCATTGTCACTTCATGTGAATGGCCTAAGGCCATCACGTGATGCCAATCTTTGGCAGTAAGACTAGAAGAATTACTTGCTACCAAAGGTTGGTATCATGTGATGGCCTTAGGCCATTCACATGTAGTGATAATGTTATTATGTGGCTTCACATGACATCTCATAACAAGATTTGCCTTGAGAGCTATCTCCTTAGCTTTGAAGGTCAATGATGAAGTTTTGTCTATTTCAAAAGCCAAGCCTTGTAATATGAGCTTGTAACCTAAGTGGGGGTAACAATGTGGTGTAATGTTGGGCTTGGTGGACTAATCTCTGACCTGCCCTATCCAAGCACAGAGTTGGGCTACATGGTCCAAATGAAAGTATGGGCTGCTTGGCTCTTAGAGTGGGGTAAATTGAGTGAGACTGGTTTCACAAAGCAACAAATAGTCCTCGCTTTGTGATGTGGAAGGATAATGAGCTGGTGCTCTCTAAGCTCAATAAAAAAATTGTTGAAAATATATCTATTTTAAAAGGATTACTTATTGTCAAATGTTCACATCACGTGATGACCTTAGGCCGTTCACATGTAATCACATGACTTCACATGCTATCTCATATTAGTATTCCATTTTCTCATTTCAAAAGCCTCCTATATATGCTAGCAGAAGAGTTCACAGAGAAAAAACAGAATGACTTTTACTACAAACCAGCAAGATGGTAAAATGACTTTTAAGCTACTAAGTTGATTTCTTCGTTTTGCTTTTTCTCTGTGAACTCATAAAGCAGATATAGGAGGGTTTTGAAATGAGAAAATGGGATACTAATATGAGATAATATGTGAAGCTATGTGATTACATTGTCACTACATGTGAATGGCCTAAGGCCATCACGTGATGCCAACCTTTGGCATCAACTAATCCTTTTAAAATAGATATATTATCAACAGTATAATCACTTCAGACTCACGAGACCAAAGTTGAGAATTGCTCGTCTAAAGTTGAAAACGTTTCCCAAAAGATTTGAAGTTGGGGGACTGGGAAGCCTAACTTCATACCCAAATGTCTGAAGTTAGCGATTGGATGGGATAATGCCTGCACATAACAGTATGTTTTAACCCCTCCCATTTCACTGTTTTGGAGTGGGATTGGCGGGGATTTAATCATCTTGGATGTCCCTTTTCAGTTTGTTAGTCAGTAGCTTGAAATTTTTGATCTGTTAGCCAACATTGCTGTTGAACTCAGAAGTTTTCAGTGCTGAAACTTATTGGTGGGAATTTGGCTGGTGAGTTGCTTCAGCAATGACAATAAATCTGATTCTAGGGACTATTGGAGGTTGGGGTTGTCCTATCCTTAAGAAATTTGAATCGTTGATCTTTAGTTATCCCCATGAGCAATTGAGTCCGTTAGTTCACTGCTAATTACACATCAAATATACCTAATGAAAAGGGAAGAGAAATGCATTCAAATCTGCTGCTAGCATAAAATTTCTACTGAGTAAAGAACAAGTGCCATTTAAGTCTACAATAATGTGGTACACCAACTGATTTAGTTACCAATCACCCACAAGGCATGACTTGGTTGAAAAATGCATCATATTAAGCTCATGAAGTTGTAGCAAATTGGAAAGTATAGACTTCTAACCTGGAAATAGATTAGGCATATTCCACTGTTATTATCAGGGATATGAAATTTACTCCCGCAAAATTAATGTATTGAATTTTCTTGGCTGACACCTTAGTGTCCTGCATTGGCAAACCAACAACAATGCTAATCCACAGAGGAAGATTAAATCCTAGATAATAAGACATGTTGGAATGCCTTATTGACACATTTGCTGTGGAAAGTTAATTAACAAGTAGGAGTGGATAAAAATTTTCACTCCGCCAAACAGTATGTGTATTGTTGTAGGATGGATCCTACATGTTTAAATATTTGTACTTTGCTCTGGCTGGATGAAACTTGCTGTATAATATTAGTATCCATATTTCAACTCAATGGTCCTTTTGAACTTGTTACATCTTGAACTGAGTTTAAGCAATGTGGAATATCGTCTTTTTCCTGATTTTTGGGGGTCATCCTGTTTAGCTGATCTAATTTGGTATCAAGCTTGACGTTGTATCCATAATCCTTCAAATGCAATGCTTTGCTTTTACATTACTAATCCTGTACCAATTTTCTTTCCTTTTTAACATATTATGAAGAGGTTAATAGTTAATACCAACTCATCACCTATAGATTTTCCTTAGAGTAAGGTTGCTAGTCTTCTTCTTTCCTCCTATTTTTGTTTCCTTTATGTTGTATCTTTCATTTAGATCCCAGAGAAGTAATCTACTTTGACTATACATGAGGAAGTCCAAGAGAATTGTTATCTATTTAAAATAAGAAGAGACATCCCAAGCGCTGACCCATATTTCTTGACAAACTTTTCATCCTAAATATAACCGCACTGCAGCCCCCAAGGCCTAGCTCAAGTGG
>NW_026023951.1:0-644 GCF_019186545.1 Solanum stenotomum | reverse complement strand
GGTGTTGTAGAAGATAATTTGACGTATCAAGAAGTCCCGGTTCAGATCTTAGAAAGACAAGTTAAAAGGCTGAGGAACAAAGAAGTGGCGTCCGTTAAGGTGCTTTGGAGAAATCAACAAGTGGAGAGTGCTACTTGGGAGGCCGAAACGGACATGCAAAGACGTTATCCTTATCTATTCAACTCCACTAAAGCCTAAGGTATTAAATCAAGTCCTTTGTACTCCATTGAGTCTTACATTTCAGCCCCTGAATCATTAATGTGCATCTATGTTTAAATTGATGAGTTATGGATGCTTTACTCTAAGTTTTGAAATCTTGAAGTGATGTTTAAATAAAATTTTTGCATTCATGTTGGGGCTGATATGTTCTTACTAAGTCTTACCTTATACGTCTCTTCCACATTCGGGAACGAATGTTCCCAAGGGGGAGATATTGAAATGACCCAAAAGGTTCTTAAAAATGTGCTTCGGAAGTTATCGGAAACTTGTTTAGCTATATCAAAAAAAATTCATTTCATTTTTCGAAAATTCGACTTCATATTCTTGTTTAGGGGGTCAAATTGAGTGGGAAATGGGTCTAACCCAAATTTTAGAGCAACCGTATCAAAATCCGAAATCCAAGTGAAGCCTTTTTCGAGGGTGTA
>NW_026023950.1:0-249 GCF_019186545.1 Solanum stenotomum | reverse complement strand
TTTATAATTTTTGGGCTAAATTCTAAAATATTTCATTTTAATATTTTTGGTATTATTAATCATACACTATTTACTCATTCACAGTACTTTATTAAAAGAAGTACTAAGAAATGGTATTATGAAAATTAAAACTTAAAAAATAATGAAAATGTAAAACTTAACTCAAACCATATTAGAACTAAGAAAATAAATTTAGAAAATGACATTACACACACCCGCAGATTTTTTTAACGTGTACAATTTGTAAAT
>NW_026023949.1:0-240 GCF_019186545.1 Solanum stenotomum | reverse complement strand
TTGTGTCGTGTCGTAGAGCTTAACTCCATATGATATCTCTCTCTTTCTCTTATTTTACCTTGTCCAGTGGTCTTCTAGATGTGATTACTTGGAAGGGGTGATGTTGCAAGGTTCGAGGGAAGAAAATGTGAGTCTTAACGCTTATTATGATATGGTGACTATATGAGTATATACGAAGGTATATTGGAAATCGTATTGTGATGCCAATCATAGGTATGTGTGACCTATAAGGCTGGGAGC
>NW_026023948.1:0-293 GCF_019186545.1 Solanum stenotomum | reverse complement strand
TGCCATGTTGTATTCTTTTTTTTTCTTCTTTTTTTTAACGTGGGTTAATTTTATTTTATTTTTAAAATTGTCCGTGGTTTTCATCTATTTTGCAATTTAATTTTTACTTTCAAATTTTCCTATGGTTTACCGTATAAAAGTTTTAAATTATTTTTTAAAAAAATTAAAAATAAAACAGTTTTCCATTTACATGGGATTAATATTTAAATTGTTTTAAAATTATTTATATTTAATTATTTAAATTTCATTTTAATTATTAAAAAACATTTTTACTTTTAAATCCATATTAGATA
>NW_026023947.1:0-800 GCF_019186545.1 Solanum stenotomum | reverse complement strand
AAAGTGGGTGTATTGATTTTGAGTAGAGGTTTATAAAAATCGTGTTTAGTATGGTATGGGCTGTTCATATATGGTATTATATATGTGAATTGTTAAGAATCTTTATTGAATTGAAGGATGTGGGATGTTAGCCTTGAATGGACAAAATTGTGAATTGGTCTTCATGTTGATTATTGGCTTATGCTTAGCTTAGCTTGTATAGTTGAATGTTATTATTATCATTGTTATTGTATTGTTAATTGTTGGAATATGCGGATGATGAAGATAGTCATGGAAAGAGGGTAAGTTGATCAAACTTGATAAATATTGTATAATTGGCATGGAATTGAGTATTGTGGCTTATGGCCTTTGAAAAAGGTGGTAAAATGGCTTGATCTCTTAGTATTAATATAATTGTTATTGGTTGGTTTGATCCACCTTTGGTGGAGGTGGTTATTTGTTGTATTATTGTGAATTGAGGCCATGAAGGGCATTATGTGAATGTTATTATATTGTTGTATTATTATACACATATGAGGCTATATGTAAAATCCTATAGTCCTATATGAAGCTATATGTAAAGTTTTATGTGAAGCTATATGTGAATGTATGATGTGAATGAGTTTTATGTGATCTTGTGATGATCCTATGTAAAGTGGATAGCATTGTGAGTTAAAGTATGACTTCTCATGATGTATTTATGAAATGATGTTGGATTATGAAGTATCCTTAAATGAAAATGTTGTGACTTGGTTGGTAGACTAAAGTGTCCCTCCTTGTTACTTAAAGTCGTGAATGCATAAATGTGTGAAGTGGGCAAA
>NW_026023946.1:0-337 GCF_019186545.1 Solanum stenotomum | reverse complement strand
TCTCCCCCTTGGAATCATTCGTCCTCGAGTGACGGCTAGTCTTGGTATGGAAAGGTCTACTCTTACTAAGGTCTGCGTCTAATGGTCTGCTCTTACCATATTCAAGCTTAACCCAAATCCTTAGGTTCGGATTCTATACCTCTTTATAGGGAATCTTATCCCAATACTATGACTCTTTAACACCACATTAAAGCTTAGTATTCTAACAACTCCATGGACTCCTACTAACCACTCCTTTAGATCCAACTAAGGGCTCTCATTTGAATATTTCTCATAGTAAAACCTCATCCTTTTCTTCCTCATTGTAAAAAAAACCTTAAATGGAACTATCCCACCA
>NW_026023945.1:0-241 GCF_019186545.1 Solanum stenotomum | reverse complement strand
AGTCAAAAATATATTTAACCAAGTCGCAAGATAACCGCATGTTAACGGACACTTCAAATGCTTTAAAAACCTTCTTGAAGTGTAAATGAGAACCTCTTACCCATTTTCTCTAAATATTTAAAGNTTTTTAAATTAAGTTTTCTTAATTTCTTTAAAAATTAAGTAGCGACTCTTTTCTAAGTATTTTTCTTAAATTGTCTTATACTTAGAACATTTCAAAAGTGATTTTTCTAAAGATAGT
>NW_026023944.1:0-241 GCF_019186545.1 Solanum stenotomum | reverse complement strand
CTACACCTTAAATGACCCAAAAAAAAACTAGGAGACCTAAGGGATAAACCTAAGCCTTATGAAACTCTAAGAAGCCCTAACACCATAGGAAATCCTAAACCTAAGAAAAACTAAACACTAAAAAACTACAGAAGAACCTTTAAAAACTCTAAACCTAAAAAAAATTAAACCTAACAAACCTTAACCCTAAACCATAGAAAAACCCTAAACCTGAACACTAAACCCTACACCCTAAATGACC
>NW_026023943.1:0-229 GCF_019186545.1 Solanum stenotomum | reverse complement strand
AATACATCTGTGTATTCTTGTCCATATAGCAGTCGTTGAGGCAACAAAAGTTTATGTGATTCAAACACATAGTTGTTTGTCGAATGATTTTCACATTTCACATATGGTACTGGATTCGAGTATATGTGAATCACATTTGCTACTTGATGTTTTTTTCTAAGAGATCCAAAATAAAAAGTAGATGTAGGCGATATCTGCTATTGGAATTTTGATGTGCTACTGAAAAAAC
>NW_026023942.1:0-391 GCF_019186545.1 Solanum stenotomum | reverse complement strand
TTATTAAGTGTGTATGTATCTAATGATTTTATTGGATATTTATGTATTATTGGAAATTTACGCATGTATTTGGCACAATTTGTTCCATCATGTATCCTAGTCTGGTCATATGTATATGATCTTCTATTATGTATATTAATATTATCATATATATTTTTTATGCTATTACAATGTATCTAACTATTTTCATATTTATCTGAGATACATGTTTTTGGATATAACGTATGAAATTGATACTTGAAACGTCAAATTATACATATAAAAGATACATGAAATAATATTAGATCATATAAATATATACATGAAATTAATATTATATCATATAAATAGATATGAAGGTATTTGTATAATACTCATGTATCCAAGTGTTTGACATAGATACACTCCTTGA
>NW_026023941.1:0-250 GCF_019186545.1 Solanum stenotomum | reverse complement strand
TTCTAAGTTCTAATTTCAAGTTCAAGATAAAGTTCTAATTTCAAGTTCAAGATCAAGTTCTAAGTTCAAGTNTAAGTTCAAATTCTAAGTTTAACTTCAAGTTCAAGTTCAAGTTCTAAGTTCAAGTTCAAATTCTAAGTTCAAATTCTAAGTTCAAGTTCAACTTCAAGTTCAAGTTCAAGTTCTAAGTTCTAAGTTCAAGTTCTAAGTTCTAATTTCAATTTCAAGTTCAAGTTCAAGTTCAAGTTCT
>NW_026023940.1:0-510 GCF_019186545.1 Solanum stenotomum | reverse complement strand
CACCGACTCTATAGAAATTGAGCATTCTAAAGATGCTAATAATTATATTCAGTATTCAAGGTTTACTATCAAAAAAATCTTGGATCCTTTTGAATGGTTCGCAGATCATTTACACACTCCTATTGCATTGACAATGCCTCACAAACCCCAGACTTATAATTGGTACGATTATAAGGCAGCATGGATGAACTTTCTTTAGTTGAGGCCAAGACATACTTGGTTCGTAAAGTACAGTTCAAGCATTACCAAGGCCACCATCCCCAGATGGTTCTATGAATGGTGGAATTTATTTGGAGGAATTGAGAAGATCCTCCCACAACAGTTTCTTAACAGATTTGGAGAGTTCCAAACCAAGGAACAAATTACCACTCTACCAGAGCATATTAAATTATGCAAGTATTACATCCAAAAGCGAATATCCTATATTATTACTTGGAATTTCTCCCAGACTAATGTAGAACGTATTCAATATTTATGCAAATAAGTCCAGGTTAAAGGTTGGGTTCCCAA
>NW_026023939.1:0-682 GCF_019186545.1 Solanum stenotomum | reverse complement strand
GGATTCATTACCGCCATATATGAGACCAATTTATCAAGCTATTCTGGAAATCTTCGATGAAATGAAAGAAGAATTGACCAAAGAAGGTAAATCAGACCGCGTTTACTATGGTAAATTTGAGGTAATCCTCGCGATCTTTGCCTCATTAATCGATTAAACTTATAAATTCTAGAGAAATAACAAAAATATTGGCATGAAAAATCCATACTTATGGTATGTCGTGCTATTTTTGTGTTTTCGTTTTAGATGAAAAAGTTGGCTAGGGCCCATTTTAAAGAAGCGCAATGGTTAAATGCTGGCTATATTCCAAATTGTGACGAGTATATAAAAAATGCAATTGTAAGCACTACCTTTATGGTGCTTGGAACAACTTCTTTGATTGGTATGGAGGAATTCATGATAACAAAAGACATTTTTGAATGGATAAAAAATGAGCCTTCGATTCTTCGAGCTTCATCAACTATCTGCAGATTAATGGACGATATTAGTGATCATGAAGTAAGTACAATAAATGATATTAGTACATTTTCTTAAGTCGTGATCATGTCTTGCATCCCCCCTAGTATTATGACCACTTGCATGTTTTTCTCGAATTTCATCAGTTCCAGGATCAAAGTGCAAAACATAAAATGTGATAAAGTAAATAAAAAATTATATTGAAGATATTGAATTTCTATTTCAT
>NW_026023938.1:0-370 GCF_019186545.1 Solanum stenotomum | reverse complement strand
TTGTAAATGTCCCTAAACCCTTCAAAAATTTTATTGGTAGGATAAGAGTATTTCTTGGTGCATAGATCTTGACAAAAATATTTCAGGTCAAAAATTCATTTTTTTTTATTAGTTATGGTAAAATTGTTATTTGGTTTATGCATCTGATTTTATATTAACTTGATGATGATTAAACTTATATTCTAATAGTTCTAAAAATTTACATATTCCCAAGTCAATACACGAGTCATTCCAAGAAAAGTTCAAATAAAAGCTACAATAGAAAGATTCTATCACAAAATTGGCTCACATGCATATATCTCTACTATAACAAAAGTGGCTCACGTATATTTCTACCGTTATAAAGTGGCTCACACATACCTTTCCATCA
>NW_026023937.1:0-544 GCF_019186545.1 Solanum stenotomum | reverse complement strand
TTTACAACTATTTACTAACAGTAGCAATTACCTAATTTCCTATAATAGCCTATAATCGAATCACATCCCAAGAACCCATCTCATTATTGTTTATTTCTTTTTATTTGCTGTTGTTGTAGATGATAGTTAAAAACCAAAAACTCCTGTAATTTGACATTCGTGTCACCCCTAATTTGAATTATGTTTTCCTTCGATAATGTCTATTTCTTTGATTGACTTGAACATATTCATACTTTGCTATTGAATCTTAAAAACGTACCACTCATGTGGTATTCGACCGCAACTCATTTAGTTGGGTTATCATACTGACTAGGGATTGTTCACACTTAGAATTGGATGACGTGTCTTTGAATCGTTAATCAAAATGGTGCCGCTGCCAGGGAGTGGTGTTGGTTAAGATCTTTATTTAAGTTGAATTTTGTTCTTGTAAGTTGTAGTTAATCTACTTATTTTCAGTTTTGGTTTTGGTGTTGCTTGTTTAGCACATAATAAAGGAGCAGGTCTTGTAGCAATGGAAAACCAATGGACCACCCTTCTTTGAAAA
>NW_026023936.1:0-716 GCF_019186545.1 Solanum stenotomum | reverse complement strand
ATATCTTTCTTTAATTTTTGTTGTAATGCTAATTTTTATATTTATATTTTACAAAATTACCAGAACCTTTTAATTCAAAAATATTAAAAAGTTGGAATGAAGCAGAATTAACGGACACCTTAGGAGCTAGAATAAAATTCTTGCAACGATGGTTTATGGAAATATGTGAAAAACATAAAGAAGAAATAAAAATGGAAAAAATATTAGTAAAAAACTTGGCATGTTGCAAAAATAAGAGAGTACCTCAATTTGGTTGTACAGACAGGTATTATAAAAATAAAAAGAAATATAATAAAAAATACAGATCAAAATATAAATATAAAAAACCAAGAAGAAGGTACTATGTAAAAAATTACAAAACCAAAAGACCATATAGAACAAAAAGAAAATTAACGGAATGTACTTGTTATAGTTGTGGAAAATTAGGACATATAGCTAGAGATTGTAAATTACCTAACAATCCAAAGAAAAAACAAATATCAGAAATAATAATAGATGATGAAAAATATACACAAATAGAATACGTAGATTATGAATTAGAAAGCAATGATAGTATATATGAATTATCGGAAAATGAAATAGATAATGACATAGAAATAGAAAATGAATTCTATAATATAACAAATGACTGAAGCAGATATACAAACAATAAATAAAGAAAAACATCAAGACGAATAATATTTAGAATAGAAAATAATATTTGACAATAGTATATT
>NW_026023935.1:0-674 GCF_019186545.1 Solanum stenotomum | reverse complement strand
GAGACGGACCCAAAATCGAGTCTAAAACTGGATTGTGGGGCCCACAATTAGAATCTTGAAATCAAATCCGTGGAAACATCCCAAATACCTTACTAAACTAATACCCCAAAATTTTAGCACAAACAGATGCCTAAAACACCGCAAATCAGCCACAACAATTAAAATGGACAGCCCCTTGATCACCAGTTTCTGGAAAAACGAGACTTTTTCAACCCAAACAGATTATACCACGACGATCCTTGCGAAAAACTCTACAAGTTAGCCTCAAGAATGACTCAAAACGAACCTAAGATGATCAAGATCTCACATTTCAAAATTCAACAACAATTCAATCCGAAAATCACCCTAGCAGTGGCTAAAATTGATTCCTTACCTCAAACGAAGCCTCCCCTCGCGTTTCTGAGATCACCGCTAGATTCCCCTCGAAATTCTCTTGAAGTTTTCCTTTTAAAGCACCTAATTTGGACTCAAAATGAATGAGAAATCTTAAGTTGAAGGAAAAAAATGGACGAAATTCGTCCTAAATTCTGGAAATTTCCAGATTTCCACTCCGCTGCCACGTGGCGTCACATGGCTCTGCCACGTCACCGCCGCGTCAAAATTCTACAACCCTTCAAACTTAAATTTCGATGTTTCGGACTCATTTGGAGTCGGAAAAATACAAACCTTATATG
>NW_026023934.1:0-338 GCF_019186545.1 Solanum stenotomum | reverse complement strand
ATATTCTACTGGTGTTATGGGGGTTGTCCTTTGAAATGGACTTGAACTAGAAGAACCGGTTTCCATGAATTCTTTTAGACTGCGTGTTGTCTCATCATCGCTTTCTTCTTGGGTGTTTTCTTTTTGTCTATACCCATAATTATCTATTCTAAATTTGCATTCTTTAAAATGTGTTTCTACTGTAGAGATATCTATTTTTCCCATTTTACAACCTTTACACTTAAACAAAGTTGTTTTATTTTCTTGATGTAATTCTTTAGCCTTTGCTATTGATAAGTCTACTTCACAGTCTTCTTCATTTATATTTTGTATATTCATACCTTCCATATTAATGGTTG